>NC_043009.1:9745636-9785636 GCF_006345805.1 Octopus sinensis | reverse complement strand
GTGGCCCTAATACCACTCGGTGTCAGACCAATCCGCCTTGGGTGGCCCTACCAGGAACTGAAGTTCCCGACGGCATAGCTCTGACACTACCCGTTGCCAGCGTCCCCACCATGATGAGGAGGGGATGGACTTTGGGGCACTGTCTTTGAAGGGCTCAGCCAAACAAATCAAACCCAGTACTTACAGTAAGTCCATTACTTATTCTATTGGTCTCTTTTTGCTGAACCTCTAAATTATAGGGCTATAAACTAACCAACACCAAGTTGTTGAGTGGTGGCATGGGACAAGCATAAAAACACACACACATGCACCAGGCTTCTTTCAGTTTCCATCTTCCAAAATGTACTTATTTTTTTTGTACTTTTCCTTTGGCCCCATAAAGTCAATTGATAATATTTCCTGTAGTTGAATAAAAACTTATTACTTTAGCAAATTGGGGTGGGGATGAAACTGGCTTAACAGAGGTACAATCTTTACATATCTGCAGTTGTACATATTGACTAAATTGGTGGCTGCCATGGTTGCAAAGATGAGTATGAATTTGAAGAATAGAAAAAAAATGTAAAATCTGGCCAATTCTGATAAAAGCATCAGCAATATTGCTTTCTCTTCTGGAAGGATGCTATATGTCATAAATGTATTGAAAATGTCATGGCATGATAAAGTTTACAGAGGATTCTGATGTTTTGTTGCATATAAAAATAAATGCACCCTTTTAAAGCCTAGCCAGGCTCTTGGGCCCGGATTCCCGGTTTCCATGGCGTATGTGTTCCCCAGCTGGACGGGACTCCAGTCCATCACAGCGTTACTCATTTTTGCCAGCTGAGTGGACTGGAGCAACGTGAAATGAAGTGTTTTGCTCAAGAACACAACACGTCGCCCAGTCCAGGAATCGAAACCACAACCTTACGATCATGATGCTACCACCCTAAAAACTAAGCCACACGACTCCACTTTGTTGCATATGAGTTATCAATAATTACTGGATGAAAGCATTTTTTTTGTTTCTTTTTTCGTTTTTTTTTAATTTAGATTCCATGTGAGTTAAGGCTATCAGTGAAAGTATTACATGATGGAATATGTTGACAGATGTTTGTAGAAATATATTTTGAAAAGTGCAATACCAATGTGATCGCTTCATCTGAGTTTGCAAATCAGATAGAATAATATTAAATAATTTTGGGTGTAAAATTTTATCCATTATTTTATGGTGGGAATTACCGGGAAGATTTTTATCTGATTCTGTTTATCTATATTTGTGTGTGTTTATTCCTTCATTTTCATACAAAAGATATAACTCCTGCTGGCAACATAAAAACCAAGCAGAATGAAACCCCATAACAACATTGTAGAGCTTACCATAAAGAAGGTTCTCTGTTCATCTGTAATAGTTGTCATAGTAACAGCAGCACTTGTATCAGTTATCATCATCGTAACCATAGAAGAGTCGTTGCTCATGAGTCCATTGGATAAAAATATAAAAGAAAAAAGAAAAGAAATTAATGAATAAATTGTTGTATAGATAACAAAATATTTTTCAAAGGCTTTATTTGGTAAACCAAGTGTGCTTCCATTGCTGTTGTCATCTGTTTTATCTGACTGTCAAACTGATGCTTGTGCTCTGTGGCTGAGATTACATTTAAAATCATTACACACATTTACATGACAAATTTCACATTTCACAACAGCATGTAACTTGTAATGAAAGACAACTGTTTTATGTATATATATACACAACACATGTATACACTACACTCTCAGAGTGGTTGGCATTAGGAAGGGCATCCAGCTGTAGAAACTCTGCCAGATCAGATTGAGCCTGGTGCAGCCATCTGGCTCACCAGTCCTCAGTGAAACCGTCCAACCCATGCCAGCATGGAAAGCAGACGTTAAACAATGATGATGATGATAATGTATGTGTTATCCCTATCACAATGATGATGATGATGTATGTATTTCTAACACCAACCACTCCATGAGTGTAGTGGGTGATTTTTATGTGCCACCGGCACAGGGGCCAGAGGAGGCTGGCAAATGGCCACAATCGGTTGGTGCTTTTTACATGTCACCGACACAGACGCCAGTTAGGCGGTGCTGGCATCAGCTACGTTCGGATGGTGCTTTTTACGTGCCACCGGCACGGGTATCATAACTACAATTTCCATTTGATTTTTATTGTGATGTTGATGTTGACATACTTGACTCAATATATATATATACACACACACACACATATATATATAGTGTAATATAATATATATATCAGTTGTCCTATAAGCAAACACAGTAGTACTTATACATGATTAAATTAAATACTATTTAATTGCAGGACTTACACTATTCATAAATATGTGGGAAACAATTAGAATGGATTATTAAAAATTTATGAATTACTGTCTCCTGGTGTAATTAATGAAATTAAATCTGGCTGGCTTTTTGACCTGAAATAGTCAATTAAATCTTAGTTTGTCAATTTAGTGTCTCTAATGATGTTGATGATTTATCTGTCAACAACCAAGAGAAGCTTTTAAATTTACAATAACAAAAGTAAAAATAAAGCCATGGCATGGTTGGAACTGTAGACTACCGAATTAAATGGCTGTCAGTGTTTAGTTCCATTCTCTTCTGTTCTCAGTTCAAGTCACAAGAATGCTGATTTACTTTCAATGTCTGTTGGTTTGATAAAATAAATACCAAGCATATTACTGGACTTCACTATTGACCTCCACCACTTTCTCTACTGCCTTAACCCTTCTGATACCAGACCACCCAAGACTACTCCTAAAGCGAACTAAATTAAAACCTTCCAATCAAAATTTTATGTTAATTTATGGTCCAAACCCTGATTTAATAACAACAGTCATTTTACTGAAATCTTCATTATTTTCAGAATTAATTGAAACAAAGACAGTGTTTTTCAATAGGGATATGGTAACAAAAGGGTTAAGCCAACATAAATCATTATACACCACATGAAAGGTATTACACTCGTTATTTTTGCTTAATCAGTTGTCATAATGCTTGATAATTATTGCTTCGGTATTTCATCCTGAGCAGTAGATTTTGCCAGTTCTAGTTTTAAAACTACTGCAGCACTTAGTTTTACTATCATGTGGCACATGATTCCAAATACCACTGAGATCAACTTACCCTTTCCCACTTCCTGGATTGATAAAACAATGTACCAGTCAGATACTGGGGTCATTTTAATCAACTATGTTCTCTTCCAAAAATGTTTAATTTTGTCCCAATAATAGAAACCGTTAACATTTGGCATGTCTTGACCCTTTAGCGTTCAGATTTCTCTGTCATATGTAACGCTTATTTATTTACATTGTTTTTGAATTAATTACGCATTATCTCATAGCTTGGTTATTTCAATGTGATCGTTTATTTTTAGAATAACTTTGTTGGGTAAGTGTGAGAGATAGGATCTAGCCATTTTAACCATAGAACAGGTAGACTACTGAGCCCTCATATGGCCAGTGTAAATGCTAAAAGTTTAAATTCCACGACTCCTCTTTATATTTCTATGACAGCATCAATATAAATCTAAACGTGCTTCTTTCTTTCCTTTACTTGTTTCAGTCATTGGACTGCAGCCATGCTGGGGTACTCATTAGCTCGTAGGATTTAGTTGGACAAATCATGCCCAGTACTTATTAAATCTGGTACTTATCCTATTAGTTTCTTTTGCTGAACTGCTAACTTCTGGGAACATAGAGAAACCAATACCAATTGTCAAGCAGTGGAGGAACAAACGCAAACACACACACACACATATGCATATGTTGGTAGTTAGGGTAAATCCCAGTTGTCTCCTCTTGATGCACATTTGCTTATTCCATTATTACAATCCAATATGTAGTCTCAGTTGCTGCTGTATGTTAGTTCAAAATACATATCAAAATTGAGAATTATGGAAGTATTATTTACTGAATTATTTGTATAACAAGGAAATTTGAAATCTTTAGGTATTATTTATTCCCCGTTACACATGTTAACCAAAATATTTTCCATTTTATTATATAGATAAATAGATAGATAGTTTTTCTGCAGTTTCCATTTACCAAATTCACTCACAGGACATCTATTGTCCTAATTGAAGACACTTGACCAAAGTGCTGTGCTGTGGGACTGAACCCAAAACCACATGATTGCAAAGCAAGCTTCTTAACTTACAGTCATTTGCGTATTTGAAATCCAAGACAGCAGTTAAATATTATTTTGAACAACTGTACAATCAAAATGTGTATTCTCTGTTAATCTGTTATTCTTTATATCATAAGGATCCTTGGATCATTTTTAATCCTTCCCATGTCATTCTGTACTAAGTTGGTCTTTAGCCACTTGTTGAATCATAGTCTTAAAGTTATTGATTGGATAAAACACCTGACTTGGATTATGAACGCCACATGTTGTATGATGTAACATAAATCTGATATCACTAAGGAAATACATAATCATTTTTAAAACTTAAGTGTTCAGATTGGAAGTGCAATGGCCCAGTGGTTAGGGCAGCAGACTTGCAGTCGGAGGATCGCGGTTTCGAATCCCAGACCGGGCATTGTGTGTGTTTATTGAGCTAAAACACCTAAAAGTTCCATGAGGCTCCAGCAGGGGTTGGTGGCGACCCCTGTTGTACTCTTTCGCCACAACTTTCTCTCACTCTCTCTTCCCGTTTCTGGCGTCCCGTCCAGCTGGGGGGAACACATACACCACAGAAACTGGGAAACCGGGCCCATGAGCCTGGCTAGGCTTGAAATGGGTGACGTTTATCGTATCATAAGTGTTCAAATTACTCTGTTAAATGCTATGCTTATTTATTCATATCATTTTGTATTAATAATACATTATCTTACAGCTTTGAGGTTTCAGTAATGTGATTGTTTATTTTTAGAATGACATTATAGGGTAGGTGTGAGAGGCTAGATATGGCCAGTTTGAACGTAAAACAGGTTGAATATTTGGGCTGGATATGACCGGTTTAAATGCTAAAGGGTTAATAATAAATATGATGTCATCACCATTATTGTTAACACTAATAATAGTATTGGTTTCAAATTTTGGCTCAAGGCTAGCAATTTTGTGTGAGGGGGTAAGTTGATTGCATGAACCCCAGTACTCAACTGGTACTTATTTTATTGAGACTGGAAGGATGAAAGGCAAAGTGAACCTCAGCAGAATAACTCTAATAATAATATTAATAATAAGTACTTATGATTAAATATTATTTTTCATATGTCTCCAGAATTTTATTAGGGAAAATCTGTGTGTGTATGTGTGTGTGTGGTGATTGACTGATAGCTCAAAAGTGCAGCTTGGATGCTTTTTCAGTCATCTTCAATAATAATAATAATAATAATAATAACATAATCCTTTCTACTATAGGCACAAGGCCTGAAATTTTGGAGGCGGGGGCTGATCAATTTCATTGACTCCAGTGTTTCACTGATACTTTAATTTATCAACCCCAAAAGGATGACAGGCAAAGTCAACCTCAGCAGAATTTGAACTCAGAACATAAAGACAGACAAAATACGGCAAAGCATTTCGCGCAATGTGCTAACTATTCTACCAGCTCACCACCTTAATAATAATAATAACAATAATAATAATAATAAAAAGACGGCAAGCCGGCTGAAACATTAGCACGCCAGATGAAATGCTTAGCGATATTTCGTCTGCCGCTACGTTCTGAGTTCAAATTCCACCAAGGTCGATTTTAATTTTCATCCTATGTACTGGGGTCGATCTCTAATTGACTGGCCCCTTCTCCCAAAACTTCAGGACTTATTCCTAGAGTAGAAAAGAATAATAGTAATAATAATAAATAATAATGGTCTGAAATTTTGGCACAAGCCCAGTAGTTTTAGGAGAGAGGGGTAAGACAATTACATTAATCCCAGTACATGACTGGTACTTTATTTTGTTAAGACCATAAAGATGAAAAGCTAATGTGTTAATGATTCTGCCAAATCACCAACTTAATAATAATAACAACAACAACAATAATAATAGTCATAATAATAATAATAATTACATGTGTGTGTTTGTTTTGGAAGATTCCGGATGTGAAATCATGTGTTGAAACAGATATTGTTATACTATTATAATTATAATTATTATTATTATTATTTTAGTGTCTTTGTCAAAGCTCTTTCATCACACATCCTGTGACCAAATCAGAGACAAAATGGAATAAGCAGAACAAGAGAAGACAGGTGGAATAGTGAGTCACTAATGAGGTCATAGGATGTGTGATAAAAGACACTAAAATAATAATAATAAATCTAAAGTGAAGACCAAGTATATAGTGCTTGTGTTTAATTAGTAAAATACGACAATCCCCAAGTTTAACAATAATAATATTTATTTATAACACAGACGCAAAACCAGAAAATTGTGGAGGACAGAAGTGTCAACCCCAGTACTTCACTTGTATATATTTTATCAACCCTAAACTGATGGATGGCAAAATTAACCTGAATAGGATTTCAACTCATATAAGATGAAAGAATGCAATTAAACACTTACCCCTTTCGTTACGGTATTTATTTTGAGATGCTCTATGTTTCTTTCAGTTACTTTAGATATAACAAACAATTTAGTAAAATAATTTAGTTACCATTCAGCTAGTGTTAAGAACATAAATTGTGACTAAGGTTTCATAGAAGATTTTAATTCAAAGCTATGATTTTAAGAAACCAATTGAGATGGTGTGGCCATATTGTTCAAATGGCATATATATACATATATATGTATATATATACATACATACATACACACACACACACATATATATATATATACATATATATAAATACACACACACACACACATATATATATACACATAAATATATATATATATATATATGCCAAAACAGCTGTTTTATGGTGAGCTTGTAAAGGGGAAACACTATCAGTGTAAACCTAAAAAAGGGTTTAAGGACGGCATAAGGACTACTATGAAATCACTTAGAATGGTTCCAGAAGATATAGAAACCCTTGTTTCAGATCGAGTTGGATGGCGAACAAAGGTGTGGAGTGGAGTGAAAGCATTTGAAGAGACCAGGATAACACAAGTAATACTCAAAAGAGATCTAAGGAAGAATGTTACGATCGAGAAGGTGAATGACAATGACACTTTTGTGTGCACAGTCTGTGACAGACCATGCCTGTCTTTTGCTGGCCTCAAATCTCATCTGCGAACGCATGGAAAAAAAACCTCTACCAACTATTCTGCCTATATGCCTGTGCACAGCTTTCAATGCAGTGTATGCCAGAGGTTTGCAAATCCAACATATATATTTATATATATATGTATATATACATGTGTATATATATGTATATGTATTTATGTATGTATATATATATATGTATTTGTATTTATGTATGTGTATATATATGTATGTAGGTATATGTGTATATATATATATTTATGTATGTCTATATATATATATATATATAAATTTGTGTGTATATATATGTATATATATATAAATATGTATATGTACATATGTATATATATGTATATATATATGTGTATATATATATATATGTAACAAACTTTGGTTGTAGAACAAGCAACAAATTTAAGGTCATCCAGTTAACATATCACATCTCGAATATTTAATCACATATAAAGAAACATAGTGCTTTTTCTTATACATAGAACACTGATGCACAAAATCACAGAAGATGAAACAATATTTCATTTAATAAAGCATATAGAAAAAAGTGAGTACAGTCTATTGCAATATAAAAAATTAAAAAATTAATACTTCATCGTCTAAAAAAAATTTTTTTTTATACATTATAAAACCTAGAATAATAAATATATAAAAATACGTATATATAAGAAACATATAAATACATAAGGTATATTTTTGATATTAAAGGGTAAAATCAATAATAATTTTATTAGGTAGCCAGCGTGGTAATAAAAACCTTATATATATATATATATATATATATATGCAATATACGTATATGATCTGGCAGAGTTTCTACAGCTGGATGCCCTTCCTAACACCAACCACTCCGAGAGTGTAGTGGGTGCTTTTACATGCCACTGGCACGGGGGTCAGTCAGGTGGTACTGGCAACAACCATGCTCAAAAGGTGTTTTTTTACATGCCACCTGCACAGGAGCCAGTCCAGCGGCACTGGTAACAACCTCGCTGTCTTTTTTTTGTATCACCTAACTGTCTGGATATATATATATATATATATATATACTGTTTGTGAAAAACGTAAGTCCAAAAGAAGCAGCACACTCTCAAATGTAGAGCAGTATATATTATAATGGGAAAAGCCGGTTTATGGGATTTCCTTAGGTTTCCCGTCCATAAAGGATTTAGCTTCATGGTGTATCATCAAATCCCAAAATCCAGTTGGCCCATGACCTCTTAAAAATATGGATGGGGAAATGCCTCACTACTCAAAGGTTAAAAATTGGGAATTATCTCCCTTTTGCTATTGGCTATCAACGTCCAGCTGTGCCACCATCTTGTGGGCTCCAAAAATTTCCATTCTGGAGTTAAGGATGTTTCTTGGTTCTATTAAGTCTTTAGGGTTCTCGCCCATTCAGCTATCAATTACTTGCACCGTTTCTTCCCATTGATGTAGGGATCTGGGTTCTCAAGGATTTCCGTGATATTGAGTTTGGAATCCTGTCATCTCTTAGTTACCAGACGTGGCTGGCCAGTGATGTTACATATCTCCTTTCCAGAACTCTGAAGGAGGATCTATGGTTGGATACATCTAATGTATCTCCGTGAGCTGTGCTGGTGTTGTTGTTGTTGTTGTTGCTGCTGCCACTGACATTGTTGTTGGAGCTGGGACTGCTGGTATTGGCATCACTGGAAGTGGTGGTGGCGTCAGTAATGGTATCACCATTGCCTGTTATGGTGAAGGTGCTGATGTTGCTATTGTGGTCCTCGTCACCAATGACGAGAGTGCTTAAGGTCATAACAACAACAAATCTAAAGAATAGAAATATTTTAAACAATGGGAAAAAATTCTTGCTGTGATGAAGAAGTCTCATGTTTCAAGTAGATCACTTCATTAGAGGGGAAAGCAACGTCACAGAATTTCAAACTTATTTAATTTTTAAAAATTTAATCTAGTCTTCCTATCTCTCTTATCATTTCCGCCATCGTAACATCAGTCACAAACAGTCCCTCCTTCAAATCTTTATGAAATTATTTGTCTTATTGCATGCTTTGGGAGTTGTTTTAAATTTCTTTTATATGACTTTTGTTCAAAATAGCAGCAAGTGCCAGCCATTAGGAAGAAAGTGGTAAACTACATTCACAAACCAGTCTCTATTCCCAGTTGTAACGGTCTTCCTCTCTCTCCAATATTATTAATGCTTCCCATCCCACCTCACATCATTCACATTAAAGGCATAAATGTCTCCAATTTTGTTTCTCAACTCTGCTTGCATAACATTCTTACTATCTCAAGCTTACTTAGAAAGCAATAGAAATTCTACTGACAAAGTGTCCTATAAAACCTCTGTCCTGAAACAAGTATGACTTTAAAAAAGGAAAACTGATGTTTAAACTATATGGAAGTGTTTACATGTCTTTTTTTTTACTACTACTATTATTATTACCTCTGCCTTAGCAAAGGCAGGGGTATTGTTTTCAGTTGCATTTATCTGTCTGTCTGTGGACAAGATATCTCAAGAGCTGCTGGATGGATTCGGATGAAACTTTCAAGACTGTTTGGCCTCATGACTGGCACGAAGTGATTAGATTTTGGGGTTGATCCAGGACTGGACAAGGATTCTGGATAATTTTTTGTTATATTTACTTTTCTTTACATGATTACGATCTTACATTAACTTTCAAGTCTTTCTCAATTATCTCCCCTTTTGGAATGGTGAATTTGTTAACTTTGACTTGTATTAGATAAGGATAAACTATCTATTACTGTACTAAATTTTCTACAGCCACCCTCACATTTCATGACTACCATTGGGATAAACCAAGGTACCGGACAAGGATTCTGGATTATTTTTCAGGCTTTTTTACTTAATTTTTGAGAGTGGTTGAGTTCATTTTTAGTATTCTCGTTTGTGAGAGCAGTAGAGTTTATTTCAGATATTCTCATTTTAAAAAACATCTCTGCCTAATCATTGGGAGGACATTGGTGTTGCCTTGGCAGAGGTTTGTTCTCTCTGAGTGCTCATTATTATTATCATTATTATCACTACTACTACTACTACTACTACTACTACCACCACTACTACTAAGGTGACAACCTAGCAGAATAGTTAGCATGCTGGATGAAATGCTTGGTGGTATTTCACTTGTCACTACATTCTGAGTTCAAATTCCACCGAGGTCGACTTTGCCTTTCATCCTTTTGGGATGGATAAATTAAGTACCAATGAAACACTGGGGGTCAATGTAATTGACTAGTCTCCTCCCCTAAAATTTCAGGCCTTGTGCCTATAGTAGAAAGGATTATTATTACTACTAAGGTTTTTACCCATCACTATGCTGACGGTAAAAATACCTGTTAATCATGCACATATCTTCTTTTAATAATAAACTGTTATATAGCGAAAGTCTTGTTAGTTACTATGGTGACAACATTCTATCAACCTTTTACACACACACTTTCTCTCTCTCTCTCTCAACAACAATAATTTTTTTTCTTGCAACAAATTTTTATTCTATCTTACACACACAAACAACCAAAAGACAACTATACTGTTATATAATGAAAGTGTTTTTTAAAGCTATGTAGCATTGTGTTGACAGAGTTACACTTAAAATTCTCAAGTTTTTAATCAAAACTTATTAGTTACTATAGTGGAAACTACCTGTCTTTCATACACTCTCTCTCTCTCTCTCTCTCTCCCTGTATTTCTCTCTTAACAACTTTTTCTCCTACTCCTTCTTCTAAAGATACATTATAATGTATATTTTGATTCCTACCCTTTCCCTCCCTCTAACAGATGTTGTGGCAGACAGAGAGACGAAGATCTGCTTCTCTTTTATAATATAATATTTTGTATTTCATCCATCTTTATGTTCTGAGTCCAAATTCCACCGAGATCGATTTTTGCCTTTCATCCTTTCAGGGTGGATAAAGTAAGTACCAGTTGAACACTTGGGTTGCCCTGTGCCAAAATTTGAAACCATTATATTTATTAATATTATTATTATTATTATTATTATTATTTTAAGACAGTGAGCTGGCAGAATTGTTAACATGTTGGATGATCTGCTTAGCAGTATTTCGCCTGTTGCTATGTTCTGAGTTCAAATTCTGCCAAGGTCAACTTTACCTTTCATCCTTTCAGGGCTGATAAATTAAGTACCAGTGAAATGCCAGGGTTGATAAAATCAAATAGCCACCTCCTCCAAAGTTTTAGGCCTTGTGCCTATAATAGAAAGGATTATTATTATTATTATTATTATTATAATTATAATAATTATTATTATTATTATTATAATTATTCAACATTTCATCCATCTTTATATTCTGAGTTCAAATTCCACCAAAGCCAACTTTCTCTTTCATCCTTTCAGGGCCAATAAAAGCAATACCATTTGAGCACTGGCGATTGACGTAAATGACTAGCCTCTTTTCCCAAAATTTCAGGCCTTGTGTCTATAATAGAAAGTATTGTTGTTATTGTTGTTGTTATTTTGGATTTCTATCTCCACTTGATTTCAATTAATCCTGTGATTGTATTGTGCATTGATAACTATCTTGGCTGTCTTTCCCTCTCAGTACATTATTGTTGAGTTGATTGAATACTGAACAATTGGATGAATGTATGGCTGTTGTATTATATTGTCATCAGCTCTTAATTGTGTACTTACTCAAAACACTTAGCTTCCAAGTGGATTTTTTTTTTTTCCACATAACATTGCAACAACTAATTGTTGGTGCAAACAGCAGCAGTGTTTTAAAACTGATAACAGATTAGTTAACCAAGTCTACTGAGTTCATTATCCTTTTCTGTGTCAATAATTTGAAGAGGTACTAAATCAAAATGTCCTCTTTATTGGTGATCCAACACAATGGAGTGTTTTTCACACACACACCCTCACACATATTAAATATGTGCACATGTTTGTGAGGAAATACAGATAAAATTTCAAAATATAAAATCTATTCATGTGACACAACCACTTGTTAAATCCTTAGAGATTTGTTTTTAACTTTCATTTTAACCTTTTAACTAAAAAATTAAATTCCATACAGATTCCAGTTATGCTATTGAATATCAATAAAAAAAATACAAATGATGTTTTCTGAAAGTCACATAACCTCAATAAACTTGACGTAGCTCAACAGAAAATAGTTTCAAATATGACATTTCTCAACAAAAGATAGTTTGATATGTAAAACTGCTTTCCACAGTTGAAGGTAACGAAATTTTCAGTGGATATATCTATTTTCTGCAGTAAAAGAGTTAATATCAGAATAATTATCATTGCTGTTTACGGAGATGTACTTGCATAGCAAGTGACCTGATCTGAGATTGTGTGGTGGAACAAAAACAATTACAGCGTGGAAGGTGTTTATAGGCCATTTAAGAAACACACAAAAACCGTTAGATTCACTTCAACATTTAAATTTAATTTGTCAAAATATTTTCGTCGCTTTGAGACTGTGACCTGTTCACTGACAAAATTCTGTGTTGCATTTCTGTAAGTACACAATGAAGAGCTGGTGACAATATAATACAACAGTAATTATCATTACTGTTTTTTCTTGAAAACTGAATCTTTGGATTTACTTGCGGTTATATCCCTAACAAAAATTTTGGTACTTTTCACATCTTTTCTTAATTACATTTGGAGCCTTCAGAGAAAAAAAAAATTTTTTTTTCCTTGCCATTCCTGTCAGAATATAAAAAGAGAATTGGTTGAAAAGGATGCTTTTGGTCAAAATTTGTCTGTGCTTGTTTGTCCAAAAAGTTTGTCTATGCTTGTTGTCAGACTTTTAGTTAACCCTTGTCTCATGCATTCTACATAATATAAAACTTCCCTTTCATAAGACCCAAGTTACTCTGGTGATTGAAAAACAATATTGGGATTGGATATCACATGTGATGCAGGAATGCCAAGGAAACATGTGTCCTATATATCACATGTGATACACAGGACAGGCAAACAGTTAAACAAAACAACTTTGAAATGATATTCAATAATCGTCAGTGATTGGCTAAAAATTAAATTTTTAAAAATTAAAGAAAATTTAATTTTTAACAAATCACTTTTACCTTTATAAAGTAACTGACAATATATATATATAATATATATATATATATTATATATATATATATGGGGAAAAAAGTCAAGATAGAAAATGCTAAAATAATTTTATAAAAACATTCCGGGCCTCGACCTCACGCGGAGGTAGTGACAAAAAATAATGACGCAGGCCTCTGTTGTCAAGGCCTGAAATGTTTTTTATAAAATTATTTTAGCATTTTCTATCTTGACTTTTTTTCCCCCCTATATATCAACTCGTGTGTTCCTTTTCAACCTTCTACATATATATATATATATATATATATATAACTTTATATTGAGAGATCAGTTAAAAAAAACCTTTCTGCCAACATTTTTTTTTTATTCCAGTAGACATGAATTATTTGGAGATTCTTTTGATGGCTTTCAAATTACTATTGATCAAAACAAATCTGTAATGCCAAAAAGGGGTTTCAATTCAACTCAATAACTAATTTAATTAAATGAATGCATTTGAACCACATGAAAACATTATCCTCTATAATAACTCAATTGGCTGAATTCAACCGAAGCTATGTCTTAAAGAGTTTATATCAGTGAAACTTTATACATTTGTTTGTAAGAAAATTTACAATATAGACATTTTTTAAGAAAAAAGTGGGTTTTTTTAAACGAGAGAAACTGGCGATATATGTGTGTGTATGAAAGTCATTAAGTTATAAGATTCTTTTGAAAATATATGAAATGAAAGCATACATCATAAATATGAAACTTTTAAAATAAAAATTGGTTCATAGTATAAAGAGAAAACATATTTAAGCATTGATTGGATGTATTGGATTTCCATGTGACTTTCTTTCTCTTTGTACATATATATGTACACACACACAAACATAAAATCAAATTTCCTACAGATGATCCTCAGTGTATATATGTATATATATATAGAGAGAGAGACATATATGTATGTATATATATATATATATCCTGCTTTCAGATATAACTAGTGATGTTGCTTTCAAAATGATAGAGAAATTATTTTAAACATTGCTAACAAAAAAAAAAAATACATATCAAGCGAATGTATGTTTATACACATGTGTAAATGGATGGGTGGGTGGAGTTGTGAACCACTTCCAAAAATTGAAGTAACTGTTACATAAAATGGTAATATGATAATTCCTATGAGAAACTTATTTTGTGTTGATCTTAATTTTTTTTTCTTCGTTATATATTTCAATGATGAAAATGTTAAACAGCCTTTTCAAAATTTAGATATTACATTTCTAATCTTTATTTGTGGTTATAAATATCTAACCCTTTAGCATCCAGACCACTCAGCTTATTCATTCACATTGGTTTGAATTAATCATAGCTTATTTCATAAGTTTGATAATACTTCAGTGATGCAATTGTTTATATTTAGAATGACATTGCAGGGTAGGTGTGAAAAGCAAGATCTGACTGATTTGAACATAAAGAAAAGAATATTTATTGGCTGGATATGACCAGATTAAATGTTAAAGCAGTGGTTCTCAACCGGGTCCATATAAGATTTTTGGGGGGTCCACATGACAAAATAGTAAATTGCAGATCTACAATAGTATTTTAAGGGCTCCTGAAAAATTATTCCTTAGATGTATGTATTGGTATTTATTGCAAGAAACTGCTAGGTTTCTTTCTCTAACACTTTACTGAGTTCAACCCACACCAATTAATGTGTGCAAAACAAAATAGGGATTTTGGGAGAAGTTTCTATAAAACTAGTTTTTAAACATCGAATGGTTATAGTGGTCCACCAGAATAAAATAGTAATCAAAGGTGGCGAACTGGCAGAAACGTTAGTACGCTGGGTGAAATGCTTAGCAGTATTTTGTCTGCCGCTACGTTCTGAGTTCAAATTCCGCCAAGGTTGACTTTGCCTGTCATCCTTTCGGGGTCGATTAAATAAGTACCAGTTACGCACTGGGGTCGATATAATCGACTTAATCCATTTGTCTGTCCTTGTTTGTCCCCTCTGTGTTTAGCCCCTTGCGGGTAGTAAAGAAATAGGTATTTCGTCTGTCGTTACGTTGAGTTCAAATTCTGCCTAGGTCGACTTTGCCTGTCATCCTTTCGGGGTCGATTAAATAAGTACCAGTTATTCACTGGGGTCAATATAATCGACTTAATCCGTCTGTCTGTCCTTGTTTGTCCTCTCTGTGTTTAGCTCCTTGTGGGCAGTAAAGAAACAAGAATAAAATAGTAATCAAAGGGGGCCATAAGTAAAAAAAAAAAATGGTTGAGAACCCTTGTGCTAAAGGGTTAAAGGATTTAGTGCCAACTTCCTGTAGCACAGAAGCTAATTTCCATAAATTGGTTTTGATTTTTGGCTCAACTCCATTTCAGTTCTTTTCACCTACATAGCTTTAAGTCTTTCTTCAGCATTCAGATTATTATGTCAAGTTTAAGGTTTATTTATTCACATCGATATGAATTAGCCATGCATTACCTTGTAACTTTGAGATTTCAATGGCGTGAGTGTTTATTTTTAGAATAACATTGAAGGGTAAGTGTAAGAGGCCAGATCTGGCCAGTCTGGACACAAAACCAGTTTAAATGCTTAAAGGGTTAAAGAAAATGTAAACATTATGATTTCATATGCTCCCCTGACTCTATAAATTTGAAATTCTCTTTCTATAAAAATAAAGGGCAATATAGTAATAAAAACAACCAAGTGCTTGACTACGTCTTATCGCTATATTATGAATTAATATCTTGCTAGGTTCGATTTTGATGAGTATTACATAGATACTGATTCAGTTGATTATAATTCTTCTCAAAAACTGATCTTGTACTGAATAAAAATAAACCAATATTATATGAGAGTGGGGCATATGTTTTAAAGTAATATGTAAGCTTTTGGTGAGCTACATCTAGAATATTTTAATTCCCTTCTCCTTTTACTGTTTTTGATAAAAGAGAATGACACTCCTCAGACACAATAAAATATGCTTCCAAACCAAATACAAAAACGAGATAAAAAATGAACATCCATTTTAAATGTGAGGCTCTCTGTTATTGGAACTGATAATATCAATATAAAAGGAATACTATTTGTATTTAGTTTTATGTTCTGGGTTCCAATCTCACCAGGATCCACCAATAAAAATTAACTCTCTCTCTTCTGATAAATCTGCAGCCTTGTGGCAATGTGAGGAATCCGTATTTATTTTGGGGTACAGGATGTGGACAAAATGATAATAGTAAGACAATTTTGTCTGCTTTACAATATCTGAATCAAACGTTTCAGGAGTCAATAAAATATATACCAACAAGATGTATGTAATGGTATTGATATGTTTGTATGTTTAATCAACTCCTCTTCCTAAAAAAAAAAAAATAATAATAATAATAATCTTGAACCGAGACAAAAAAAAACTACTTGAACATTATTATGAAAGTAGTGAAGTTTACATTTAAACAGCAGAATCCTGGAACAAATGCTTTAGAAAATTCAATTTCTTTTGTATAATAACTGAATTCATATCCAATTCTGCTTTCCATACCTTTAGGGTCTGAAATGCCATTAAAATACTTGTTCCAAAGGGTGATTTTTCCCAATGCTAATTGGCTTTGTGCCTGTCTGTAAATATAACGTCCTTATAATTGTGGTAGATCCTGTAGTGCAGCAGTAATTTCTCAATGGACCAAGTTCATTACTCAATTACAATTAGCTAGAATATTTTTGCATATATTATCATTAATGTCCTTGGGGAGGAAAACATTAGTGTTAAAACAATGTCATTTATTTTTCCCTTTCAATGTGAGGCCTCGTGCCAATGTAAAGATGATTATTATTATTACTATTATTATTATTATTATTATTTTTATTATTATTATTAAAGGCAACAAGTTGGGAGAAGCATTAGCATATCGATAGCAGCATTTCTTCTGGCTCTATTTTCTGTGTTTAAATTCCTCTGAGGTCAACTTTGCCTTTCATCTTTTTGGGGGTCGATGAAATGAGTACCAGTTGAATGCTGGGGGTTGATGAACTCAACTTACCCCTCCCCTAAAATTTCAGGCCTTGTGCCTCTAGTAGAAAACATTATTATTATTATTATTATTATTAAGAGACCATTATTATTGTTATCATTATTATTATTATTACTTTAGTTATATTTTGAACATATCTGTGATAGTGTATTTTGCCAAATAATCTAACAAATATACTCACACATACATGCACACATGCATATATATATACATACAAACTAAGACAGGGACAAATTACAAGTTAATTATTTAATTAATTGACATTTAAATAAATATTTGTTGAAACACAATTACTATAAGAAAATGTTCATAGATGCTTTCATCTCATTTTTTTTTTTTTGCCAAGTGTGAGGCGGATAGTTTGTTGGTGGCGTCAAATTGTTATTTTATTATTGTTAATAAATTACTTTAGACATTCAATAAAAAAAGAAATTGAATAAATGATAAATAAATAAATTATACATGTTAAATTTGTTCAGTTGTTTGTTATAATTTATTGATTTGACTGTTGATTCATTGAATGTACTATTGTGAAAGTGAAAGTAGACTGAGTGCAGGTGAACTGACACAGCATCCATGCTTGAGAGTAAGATGATAGGAAACGGCTGTCTGGTTGCACTGGTGATTTGGCACAGGTGATTGGACACTGAACTTATTTTGGTGGCAGAACTGTTTCACTCTGGAGGCAAATGTACACAAAAACAATGCACACAAAAATATACCCATACAGAGAGACATTACGAGCAAAAGAGAGACATTACAATAGATTAACTGAACATGACTGACATAACCACCTTACCACCTCTCACACACACATAGAGAAATTTGCTCATGCACATAAACAGAGAGGGAAAGAGAGAGGGTGGGACATTACATTTCATTAACTTTTAGTATACTGAAGGGGAATCATGTTGCCATACGAGTTTTCTTCCCTGTACCTGCAGGCGTATTGTGTCGCATTGAGAGGGGGAGAAAACTCAACATAAACACTTTCCTTCACCTCACACACACACACACACACATATATATATATATACATACATGTATGTATGTATATATATATATATACATGCATGTATGTATGTATATATATATATACATATATGTGTATATATATACATGCATACATATATATATATATGTATGTATGTATATATACATACATACATACATATATGTGTGTATATATATATATATACATATATGCATGTATATATATATATACATTATGTATGTATCATTATCATCACCATCATCGTTTAACGTCCGCTTTCCATGCTAGCATGGGTAGAATGATTTGATTGAGGACTGGCGAACCAGATGGCTGCACCAGGCTCCAATCTTGATCTAGCAGAGTTTCTACAGCTGGATGCCCTTCCTAATGCCAACCACTCTGAGAGTGTAGTGGGTGCTTTTACTTGCCACCGGCACGAGGGCCAGTCAAGCGGTACTGGCAACGGCCACGAAAGAATCGTGTTTTTTTTATGTATGTATGTATGTATCTAAACTGGATCTCTTCTTGTTGGGAGTCCCAGATGAATCTACCTCACGACAGGAGACACGGATGCGGGCAGCAGCATCGAACTCCCTTGTTGATCAAGTGCCACGTATCAGAGGTGGATTCACAAACTAATGTAGCTCATTCAGCGGTGGTGCCCCAGCATGGCCACGGCCTTCGGGCTAAAACATTTTTAAGGATTTAAGGATTTATATATATATACATATATGTATGTATATATATATATACATATATGTATGTATGTATATATATACATATATGTATATATATATACATATATGTATATGTATATATATATATATACACACATATATGTATATATATATATACATATATGTATATGTATATATATATACACACATATATGTATATATATACATATATGTATGTATATATTTATATACACACATATATATATATATACATGTATGTATGTATGTATATATACATAGATACATATATATATATATGTATGCATGTATATATATACACATATATGTATGTATATATATATATACATACATATATATATATATATATATATGTATGCATGTATATATATACACATATATGTATGCATGTATATATATACATATATATGTATGCATGTATATATATATACACATATATGTATGCATGTATATATATATACACATATATGTATGCATGTATATATATACACATATATGTATGTATGTATATATATATACATGCATATATGTATGCATGTATATATATACACATATATGTATGTATGTATATATATACATGCATATATGTATGTGTATATATATATATATATATGTATGCATGTATATATATATATATGTATGCATGTATATATATATATGTATGCATGTATATATATATGTATGCATGTATATATATACATACATATATATATGTATGTATGAATATTTCTCAGGGAGATTCAGCATGACACAGAATGTGACAAGGCTGGCCCTTTGAAATGCAGGTACTACTCATTTTTGCCAACTGAGTGGACAGGAGCAACATGAAATAAAGTCTTGCTTTAAGGACACAATACATTGCTGAGAATTGAACTCATGACCGTAAGATCATGAGCTGAATACCTTAACCATTAAGCCACACACCTTCATATTTGCAGTTTAAATTCCTAGGATCTGAGGTAACTGGTGTATCTGTATAAGTCAATAATGCAAACAGATATAATAGGCACAGGAGTGGCTGTGTGGTAAGTAGCTTGCTTACCAACCACATGGTTCCTAGTTCAGTCTTCTACTATAGCCTTGGGCCGACCAAAGCCTTGTGAGTGGATTTGGTAGACGGAAACACACAGAAGCCCGTCGTATATATGTATATATATATGTATGTATGTTTGTGTGTCTGTGTTTGTCTCCCCAACATCGCTCAACAACCGATGCTGGTGTGTTTATGTCCCCATAACCTAGCAGTTCAGCAAAAAAAGAGACCGATAGAATAAGTACTGGGCTTACAAAAAATAAGTTCCGGGGTCAATTTGCTTGACTAAAGGCAGTGCTCCAGCATGGCCGCAGTCAAATGACTGAAACAAGTAAAAGAGTAAAGAGTATAATTCAATAATGCAAACTAAGGTGGGAAAAAAGGGCAACAGATTCATAGACAGGCTGGAAAGAGACGACGGATTTCACATATAATGGAGGCACAGGCATAGTTAGCAGTTTCTCAATTTCCTTCTGTTACTCAAGTGATTTAATAAGCAAAAGGGGTGTTTACTGCGAAGTCTTAGTATCAGAGAGCTATCTTTTGTGTACCATGCGCCTATTATATCTGTTTGCATTATTGACTTATATCTGCTGACACAGATATACCTATTTCTTTACTACCCACAAGGGGGCTAAACACAGAGAGGACAAACAAGGACAGACAAACGGATTAAGTCGCTTATATTGACCCCAGGACTTAACTGGTACTTATTTAATCGACACCGGAAGGATGAAAGGCAAAGTCGACCTCAGTGGAATTTGAACTCAGAACGTAGTGGCAGACGAAATACCACTAGGCATTTCGCTCGGCATGCTAACGTTTCTGCCAGCTCACCGCCTTCAAATATACAGATATACCAGTTACCTCAGATCCTAGGGATTTAAACTGCAAATATGAAGGTGTGTGGCTTAATGGTTAAGGTACTCAGCTCCTGGTCTTATGGTCATGAGTTCAATTCCCAGCAATGTATTGTGTCCTTAAAGCAAGGCACTTTATTTCCTGTTGCTTCTGTCCACTCAGCTGGCAAAAATGAGTAGTACCTGTATTTCAAAAGGCCAGCCTTGTTACACTCTGTGTCTTGCTGGATTAGCCGATGCCAGCGCCGCCTTGGCTGGCTTCCGTGCACGTGGCACGTTAAAAGCACCCACTACACTTGCGGAGTTGTTGGCGTTAGGAAGGGCATCCAGCTGTAGAAACACTGCCAGATCAGACTGGAGCCTGGTGCAGCCCCTGGCTTCCCAGACCCCGGTCGAACCGTCCAACCCGTGCTAGTGCAGAAAACGGACGTTAAACGATGATGATGATGATGATGAAGTATTGATATAGCATGTAAGCAAGATATGGTGCTCAATGAATGTGAATGATACCTGAGAGCTGAAAACGAAAGAAGGTAAGTATGCTCTGCAAGATGGGTAACGTCTGCATGCATGAATGATAAAGCACAAAAGTGTAGTGAGAGAAAAACCTGGCATCAGATTTATCAGCTATAAGTGTACAAAAGAAAAGGTTGCTGTGGTGTGAATGTAATGCTTAAGACAAATGAGAGATTGGTAAAAGTGTTAGGCAATGAAAGTAGGAGCCTTTGCAGAAAAGGAAAACTGAAGACATGGGCAGAAGTGTGGAGAGATGACCTCAGGATGCTGAGCCTCGCAAAGAGATGATAAAGGATTACAACAAGTGGGGAGATGCTGTGTTGGAACTGACCAGTCCAACTCCTGCCATTATGGAAAAGCAGATGTAAAAATGATGATGATGATGTAGACGAGTCTCTATGGTAAGTAGCTTGCTTCCCAACCACATGGTTCCAGGTTCAATCCCACTGCATGGCACCTTGGAAAATTGTGTTCTATCATAGTCTCAGGCTGGCCAAAACCTCGTGAGTGGATTTGGTAGATGGAAACTGAAAGAAGCTTGTCACATATACATATATAAATATATTTATATATCTATGTATGTGTGTCTTTGTGTCTGTGTTTGTTCCCCCAGCACTACTTGACAACCAACGTTGGTGTGTTTACATCCCCCGTAACTTAGCAGTTCAGCAAAAGAGGTCAATAGAATAAGTACTAGGCTTAATAAAAATAAGTCTGAGGGTCAATTTGTTCAACTAGAACCCTTCAAGATAGTGCTCCATCATGGTCACAGTCGATGACTGAAACAAGTAAAAAAAAACAATAAATAAAAGATGATGATAAGCTTTTGATGAAGTTATTTGCTGTAAAAATGTAGACCCTAACATGTCAGGCCTTTCCCTTCATCAGAGGATGAGGAAATGAGAAAAGATGATATTATCACTTGGGCTGGAAATAACACACTATGATCATTATTATCATTTTTATTATTATTATTTTTATTATTATTATTATTATTATTATTATTATTATTTTTATTATTATTATTATTGAAGGTGGTGAGCTGGCAGAATCATTAGCATGCTGGGTGAAATGCTTAGTGGTATTTCGTCTGCTGCTATGTTCTGAGTTCAAATTCTGCAAAGGTAGACTTTGACTTTCATCCTTTTGGGAATGATAAAATGTGCTGGTGGCATGTAAAAAGCACCATTCAAGTGTGATTGTTACCAGCGTCGCCTAACTGGCACTTGTGCCGGTGGCGCATGAAAAAAAAAAAACATTTGAGCAAGGTCGTTGCCAGTGCCAATGGACTAGCTCCTGTGCTGGTGGCACATAAAAAACACCATTTGAGCATGGCCATTGCCAATACCACCTGACTGGCCCTCGTGCCAGTGGCATGTAAAAGCATCCACGACACTCTCGGAGTGGTTGGCGTTAGAAACTCTGTAGAAACTCTGCCAGATCAGATTGGAGCCTGGTGTAGCGATCTGGTTCGCCTGTCCTCAGTCAAATCGTCCAACCCATGCTAGCATGGAAAGCGGACGTTAAATGATGATGATGATGATGACCAAAAACAGTGTCTAGTTTGGTGCTTTTTTTTCTAAATTGCACTAATTTAACCATTTTATAGTCATCTGTGTGTGAATATCAAAAATATACATTCATGCCTATTAATTTGATGCTACAAACTAAAAGAAATCAATATATTTTTCAAAGAGATTAATTGCTGACAACAGTTGAAAACTAAACAGACAAAAATCTTAAATTGTATGAAATGCCAATAGAAGTTGCATAATAAATGAAAAGCTAGGACAGAAAAAAAAAATTTTAGATAACACAGGAAAGATTATGTAATGCTGAAATGTATGTAACATTGCTGGACTGCACACCAGTCCAACCTAAGCTATTATAGGAAAACTAGACATAATAAAATCAATGAAAATTATGAGGATCTTGAGGAAAATCTGGAACCCCTATCTTGCCCAGGATATTAATCGTCTGGAAGCCATTCAGCGACGTGCAACCAAGAGAATACCCTCCATCAGGCATTTGCCATATTCTAAATGCCTTACTTCCCTGGGCATGGATACATTGAAACTCCGACGTCTGGCAGCTGACTTGGCAGACACCCATAAAATTATTAACCATCTTGCAAACAATAACTCTGAGCACCTTTTCAAACTCCACCTGTCTAACACCTGTGGACATGTTTACAAAGTCAGAAAACACCACAGCTCCCATGACTTTCGGAAACATTTTTTCACGCTAAGAGTTGCTGAAGCATGGAACAGACTGCCAGCATCAGTTGTTAGTTGTCGGAGCACTGCATCCTTCAAAATTTCCATGCTTCCTGAGATTCACCAATGCTACACCAGATTTTCTCCCCTCCATACACACGCAGGCATGTATCTGACTCATACACTGTTCACTTTCCAGACATTTGTACATTACTGCATATGCTTTATATGCACTTTTGACAAGTTGTGGTGCACCTGAGCACTGTATACAATAATTTCATTATTATTATATTATATTAAAATACTTAACAATAATGATGAAGTGGTCGGATAAGGGTATGCAAAAGTAAAGCAGTTTATCAAAATACATGACTGAATTATTGATGATCAGAAGACATTATATTCAAAATGACACAGACTCAAGTAATTTCAAATGCAATTTATTTTTTTTTTAAGAAACAAGAAATAAAAAATCACTGAAGAAAAGATAATGTAGCAGTGAAAACAAAACTGAACCTTATCTTGTCAAAAACTGGAGGTTACCAATAAAGTTTTAAGTAAGCCAATTTCTGGTGATGCTTCTGTTCTTCACTTGTTGTATACAGCTGTAAGAATAAATGGTCATAAATATTAATCAAATCAGATATCATCTTCATCATCATCATCTTTAGAAAAATAAATCATTATTATTATTATCATATGTTTGACTTTTGCTTTATATTTGTACAAGTTGGCTCCAAGTCTCACCCGGAGACCTCAAGAGACAACAGGTTGGAAGTTCACGTTGTTGTTATGCCTAGTGTGCCATATATTTGGTTGTTTTTTGTGTTGTACTGGTGGATGTCTAAAAAAAAAAAAATGTTTGTTTTAAACCTTGAGATTACATAGAAAGTATTTTGCGTAGGATATGAGCAGTTCCCATGAGCACTATCTTTTGAATTTCTGCCATTTTTGGGTTTTCTGGTTATTATTATTATTACTATTATTATTATTATTATTATTATTATTATTAATATTATTATGGCCTAGTGGTTAGGGTTTTGTACTTATGATTGCAAGATCGTGGTTTCAATACCAAGGCAGGGTTGTGCATTGTATTCTTAAGCAAAACACTTCATTTCACATTGCTCTGCAATAACTTTGAGACCTCACTTGTGGTCCACCATACACCTGTTCAGGCAATGTCAGTTTGATGGAGATAGTGAGCTAATGTACAGCACGTACATTTGATCGTTATAAAGAAATCATTTGTGCAGGTTATTACGCAAAAGCCAAACACTCGTATGTCGTCTTTGACAGGAGAGTCCATCATCATCATCATCACTATTATGTTATTATTATTATTATTATTATTATTATTATTATTATTATTGAGTGAGTGAGAGAGCAGTGCATGCCATCAAAGCGACACTGGGGTAAAATATACGAAGCCCAGTATACCCATCATGACGACTCGTCTGATAAGGGTACACCAGGCACATGCATCACAACCATATGTGTGTGACATGGTGATCTCATATCAAGATAAACAGCACATGACCTTGTAGGTGGGGCCCAGTTAGAATTTTCTTCTGGTTGAGTAGCTCATCCCACTCAAAAGGTCCCTGAATAAGGATTGTTTAAGGATGTTGAACGAACCACCCGTTTCCAAACGTGAATTATCCAAACCTTCAAGAATTCCTTTCAACACACAGCTATGATGCTCCCCTACTACTTCTGCTCATGATCAGAGATACACATATTATCAGCCACTATGAGGCATGCTCAAGTGGTTAAGGTCAAACAACTGACAAGCAAATCTGTGGTGTTGAGCAGAATATTTGCTGTAGCCCATCTTTTATACAAAGGCAAAACAATGTACATGATGACACTCTCAATCAGTTAAGATCAGAAGCCATGAGAGCCACTGTCAGATACTGCATCAGGGCATTTATTATTATTATTATTATTATTATTATTATTATTATTATTATTATTATTACTTGTGGTAAGTGCAGGCATGCTTATGTGATTAAAATGTTTACTTCCCAATTACATGGTTTCAAATTCAAGTCCTATAGGGCAAGGGCTTTCTACTATAGCCCTTGAATGACCAAAGCCTTGTGAATAGATTTAATACAAGGAAACTGAAAGAAGCCCATCGTAGTATGTGTATGCATATGTGTATGGTTGTATCTTCTTAAATTGATATCATGTGATTGTTGTAAACGTCTTTCATTTTCAATAGCAGCAAAAACATGTCCAGCCATGAGGCAGTAAAAGGCTAAGGGTTGGTGACAGGAAGAGCTTCTGGAAGAAGCCCGTCGTATATATGTATATATATATGTATATATATATATATATATATATATATATACATATGTGTGTGTGTATGTATATGTGTGTGTATATGTTTGTGTGTCTGTGTTGGTCCCCCTAACATCACTTGACAACTGATGCTGGTGTGTTTACATCCTCGTAACTTAGTGCTTTGGCAAAAGAGACCAAAAGAGTAAGTACTGGTCTTACAAAGATTAAGTCCTGGGGTCGATTTGCTCGACTAAAGGCAGTGCTCCAGCATAGCCGCAGTCAAATGACTGAAACAAGTAAAAGAGTAAAAGAGTAATCACATTATTCAAATCTTGAAACTACGAGATAATGCCTGATTAGTTCCAAACAATGTGAATAAATAAGCATAGCACATCATCATCATCATCATTTAACGTCCGCTTTCCATGCTAGCATGGGTTGGACAAAACACATTTGACAGAATAATCTGAATGCTAAAGGGTTAAGAAGAAAATTAACAAAGTACCTTACCTTGTCTGTATTCTGGGGTATGGTACTCTTAATAGTTATTTCTGGCAAAAATATTGGTGCTTTCCCAAATGACTGATGGTGTGACACTTTTCTGTTCCTAACAGTATCAATATTATATGTGGTGGGGCTGAAAAAATTTGGAATTTACCGAAATAAAGCATGGCATTTACCAAGTTTATTATTTATTTATGCACCCTTCTCAAGCCTAGCCAGGCTCATGGGCCCGGCTTTCCCGGTTTCTATGGCATATGTGTTCTCTCCCCCTGGATGGGACGCCAGTCCATCGCAGCGTTACTCAAGAAACAGGAAGAAAGAGTGAGAGAAAGTTGGGGTGAAAGAGTACAACAGGGGTCGCCACCACCTCCTGCTGGAGCCTCGTGGAGCTTTAGGTGTTTTTGCTCAATAAATACACACAATGCCTGGTCTGGGAATCGAAACTGCAATCCTCCAACCACGAGTCTGCTGCCCTAACCACTGGGCCATTGTGCCTCCACATTTACCCAGTTTACAGTGAAATATTTGAAAGTAATTGTTTTTGTTGTTGCTAATGTTTAGCTTCAGTTTTGGCTCTGATCTAGCAAACATAGGCACAGGTGTGGCTGTGTGGTAATAAGCTTGCTTTCTAACCACATGATTCCAGGTTCAGTACCATTGTGCAGCACCTTGGGCAAGTGTCTTCTACTATTAACTCAGGCTAATCAAAGCCTTGTGAGTGGATTTGGTTGATGGAAACTAAAAGAAGCCCATTTTATATATATGTCTGTATGTGGTGTGTGTGTGTGTGTGCATCTATGAGCCAGGCATGATTCGAGAAGGAACAAACAAAATGCATTTGTGTGTGTGTGGGTATGTGTCTGTGTCTGTGTTTGTCCCCCACTTGACAACTGGTGTTGCTGTGTTTACATCTCTGTAACCTAGCAGTTTGGCAAAAGGGATCAATAGAATAAGTACCAGGCTTAAAAAAAAAAAACAAGCACTGGAGTCAATTCATTCAACTAAGGTTCTTCAAAACAGTGCCCCAGCATGGCCACAGTCTAATGATTGAAACAAGTAAAAGAAAGACAGAAGATATACACAGGTAAGGCCCTTATAGAAGCAACAGAAAGGTAACAGAGAGGAAATAGCCTGTTCATGAGGTTGTCTTGGGTGGTGTTAGGGTTACTAGCCCTAAAACCACCCCAGACAAAATGCAAAAGATCTTAAAACTCCATATGAGAAATAGCAAACCTTTTAAACCTGTTACCACACAACTACCTTCACATGGTTTTGTTTCCTTGTTTAGTTCACTGGTTGCAGGTATGGCTGTGTGGTTAAGTTTGCTTCCCAACAACATGGTTTTGGGTTCAATTCAGTCCCACTCTATGGCACATTGGGCAAGTTTCTACTACTATTGCCCTGGGCCAACCTTGTGAATGGATTTCATCATCATCATCATCATCATCATCATCATTCAATGTCTGTTTTCCGTAAAGGCATGGGTTAGATGGTTTGACTGGGGACTGGCAAGCCAGGAGGCTGCACCAGGCTCCAATGTGATCTGGCAAGGTTTCTACAGCTGGATGCCCTTCCTAACACCAACCACTCCAAGAGTGTAGGGGCTGTTTTTAATGTGCCACCGGTGCGGGAGCCAGTCAAGCAGCACTGGCATCAGCCACGTTTGGATGGTGTGTTTTACATGTCACCGGCACGGGGAGCCAGTCAGGCAGCACTGGTATCAACCCACACATGAATGGTGCTTATTGCGTACCACCAGCATGGGACCCAGTCAGGCAGCATTGGCATCAGCCACAACTACAATTTCCATTTTGATTTCGATTTGATTGAGATTCTGATTCTGATTTTGATTTTACTTGACTCAATAGGTCACCTCAAACATGGCATGTCACCCGACGATTCAAAATTACTTTTATATATATATATATATATATATTATATATATATATATATGGCTGGGGAGGCACTGTCTCCTTGTCTTGTATCCGAGTCGTAAATAAGTGTCACCATCATACAAGCAGTGTACTTTGTTTCTAGTCTTCCATGTATATGGAAATATCTTGCTCAGCAGAAGGTCAGGGTTTTCAGCAGGAAGGGTGTCCAGCTGTAGAAAAACCCACCTCAACAAATTCTATTCAACCCATGCATGCATGGTAAAGTGGATGCTATGACAATGATAACAATGATGATCATGATGATGATGATAATGACACTATCATGGTGATAGTGGTGGTGGTGATGATGATGATGATGGTGCTGGTAGTGGTCTAAGAGGAAGGATGTGCCCAGGGCCTTCACAGAGTCTTTGAAACTGGTGAAACTGAAAGCACTAATGTTCCTCTTGGACCATCAGAAATCAAACACCAGCAAGAAAGAAATGGTGAGAGTGTTCAAGAAGGCATGATGGTCTTGAGAGGAAGTACTGAGTTTCGTGGGAGGGGGAGCAGAATACAAAAAAAATGTTATGAGAAAAAGAAAGACAAGTGGGTTAGGAATGGCTGAATAAAGGTGGGATGAGCCCACAGTTAGCTCTGAGAACCTCCATGAAACAGTAAAATCAGTAAAACTGAAGTACCTGAGGTAGCTTGGTTTAGAGTGATTTAAATTCCTCTCAGAGCCAAAACCAAAAGGCTTAGCAGCAGGTTCAAAAGTCTTCATTTCTGTACACCTTCGCTGGTACTGAGTTGGACATGGTATTAAGGACTGGAAGAAAAGTTGATACATTTGATATTTTTAATTCATAGTCTGTGTAATAACGTTTGAGAATTATCAGTTAGAAACAGTGAATATAATAAATGAAATGGAATTAATATAAATTTGACATAAAAAATAAAATAATTATTTCAAACGTATATATATATATATATATATATATATATAATATATATATATATACTACAAAAAAGAAAATGGAGAAACAAATTTAGTTTGTTCATCAACTTATGGTTATTATAATGTTAGATTATTTATTCATTTTACAAATGAGAACATCAAAAGCATACAAAATATTATATAAATCAATAGATAAGATAATAATACGAATACAGATTTTAAAAGTCATAGTATAAATTATTGAAATCCAGAAATTACTTCTTACAGCTGTTTCAGCCTATGGTCAAAAGTGAATCTAATTTTTCTTTGCCTATAGATGTCAACATACTAGGGTTGTAACATATATCATCATCATCATCATCATCATCGTTTAACGTCCGCTTTCCATGCTAGCATGGGTTGGACGGTTCAACTGGGGTCTGGCAAGCCCGAAGGCTGCACCAGGCCAGTCAGATCTGGCAGTGTTTCTACAGCTGGATGCCCTTCCTAATGCCAACCACTCCGAGAGTGTAGTGGGTGATTTTATGTGCCACTGACACAGGTGCCAGACGAGGCTGGCAGACGGCCACGCTCGGATGGTGTTTTTTATGTGCCACCGATACAGGTGCCAGACGAGGCTGGCAGACGGCCACGCTCGGATGGTGTTTTTTATGTGCCACCGACACAGGTGCCAGACAAGGCTGGCAGACGGCCACGCTCGGATGGTGTTTTTTATGTGCCACCGACACAGGTGCCAGACGAGGCTGGCAGACGGCCACGCTCGGATGGTGTTTTCTTATATATATATATATATATATTTATATATATATATATATTTATATATATATATAAGTAGATGAATGAATTATCCTATGTTTATCGTCAGCATGGAAAATATGTCGAGAGTAAAGGAATTTTGTTAACATCTTCGTTTGACTCCATTCTTTCGTTTATTTATATATATATATATATATAATTAATCAATATAGGGTGGCAAAAAAATTTTGTAGAATTCTTTTTGCCACCAGCGTCCTAGTGGGAAAAAATTAAATAGTCATAGACCATTTTTAAGTTCAACATCAACAATCAAGGAACGGCCATAATAGGCCATTCACCCACTAGAAATAACAGCCAAAGCTTCAACCGCAAATAAAGATTAATTCCGTAAACAGGAGAAAATTTAAAAATTTAAAAAACAGGAGAAAATTTAAAAATTTAAAAATTTAAAAAATTTAAAAATTTAAAAATTTAAAAATTTAAAAGAAATTACAAGAAATTACAGGGTAAATGTTTTTTAAATTTTCTCCTGTTTACGGAATTAATCTTTATTTGCGGTTGAAGCTTTGGCTGTTATTTCTAGTGGGTGAATGGCCTATTATGGCCGTTCCTTGATTGTTGATATATATATATATATATATATAACATTGATTAGAGAACAACCATCAAATTCGAGTCAACAACTCTTCCATACATTTGATTATATATAAATATTACCATGGCCTTCAACAAATAAAAGGAATACATGTTTCGCTCAAAATATGGACAGGCATGATGACTCACCCCAAATCCCATTCAGGAGTGATGGACATTGATGTTTTGCCATTTTTGAGGCTTCTTAACATCACATTTCAGAACTGAATCGGAGGCAAACTGAATCACCAGTCTATGACTATATATAATTAGTGTAAAGACACCATTCACTTCACCCCTGGCCAAACCATCAAACCTGACAAAGGTTAGATGGTTGGACAGGATTTGAGAGTTTGTCTGTTTTTATATGGTTTCTATGCCCAAGTGCCCTTCCCAATGCCAACCACTTTACAGAGTGTTCTGGGTGTTTTGTTTCATGGCACCAGCACAACTATGGTTGAAATATAGCTAAAAAAACTAGGAACTCCATTAAATGAATGGAGCTACAGTAGAGAGGGAAGCAGTTTAATGCTCATTGGTGAAAGGTTAGAATATGAAAGAAGGGGCCAGAAAAGGTTTGTTGCAGTTAAAGGGATACATGGCTGTTCAGTTTAGACAAGAATAGGCGGGAGTAATCTGAGTGGAACTGGAAAGAGAGATGAAAATGTTGGTGACACAGTGACACGGAAGGCTTTGGGAGTAAAAAAACAGGAAGGGTGGCTAGGTAGAGGTTGCAAAACTGTATCCAAATATGCAATGAAATGGTTAATGAAAACAAAAGGTAGAGAGAAAATTTACTAGAGGAACATTGTGGCAAAAAGAGGTAAGAGAAAGAGAGCACTATTTGCCAACTTATAAGCGCATGGCTCAGAGGTTAGAGTGTCGGGCTCACATCATCATCATTGTTCGACCGTGGTCGAGACAATGGAATTTACCATGCTACGCCTGACTTCACGGTCCATCATGGCATTACAGAGGTCCTGTTGCTGGATGCCTGTATCCCTGGAGATTACATCAGGGTAGGAGAGTGTGCACCCTCTGGTATTGCGAGTAGATGGCTTCCAGAGGAGAAGAGTAGAAATTACCTCGTTTTCAGCTCTACAAACTGGACTCTCCTACCTTTCACAAGAGATGACACAGGTGGTAGTTTCCCATATATTTGCATTTTGGTTGGATGGCGCTTCCATGAGAGATTTTGAGCTCTCATAAGGAGGCTCACAGTGATGAGGTAGTGAGTTTGATTCCTGGACCAGGCTGTGTGTTGGGTTCTTAAGTAAGACACTTTATTCCATGTTGCTCCAGTTCATTCAGCTGTAGAAATGAGTTGCAACATCACTGATGCCAAGCTGTACTGACCTTTGCCTTTTCCTTGGAAAACATCAGTGGCATGGAGTAGGGATGCTGGTATGCAGGGATGACTTGCTCGGACTTGTGCCTTGGAGGACAACTTTCTAGGTGCAATCCCATGATCATTCATGAACAAAAGGGGTCTTTTTCATCACATACACACACACACACCCACATATGATTTCTTGAGAACTGCAGCATAAAGAATACTTCTTTCGTTAGTTACTTAGCCTCTTCCACAATGTTTATTGCAATCAACAGTATTGACCCTGTTGGCTCAGCCTTTTAGGACACAGATTATGCAGATAATGATGATGGTAGAAATACTGGAAAGGAATTTGGCCACCACTACTACCACCAATAATAATAATAATAATTAATTCGTTTATTGGCCACAAGGGCTAACAAAAATCAAATAAAACATGTAAGGATAAAATACAGACGAAAGTTACAAAAAGGGTTTTGTCCGTTTGAAAAGTCTGTGTAAAAAGGCAAGGTAACAACGAAAATATAACAAGTAAAAACTCCCAATAGGGGAAGGTACTTCGAAAGGTCACTCATGGACAAACCCATAAAAGCCATAGGAGCCTAGTCAAAAGGGGGGTAGAGAGCCCCTTTCTCCTTTTATATTACCTTTTTTTTACAGGTGTATCCTCAGAATTGGTCCGTTCATATTGGCCATTCTTCCGATATTCACCCACCTTTCAATAAATTTGCTATGAGACAGCACTTCCCTCTCTACTCTCATCTTCCTTTTCAAGTGGAACTTGAAAAAGTTGATGAGGCCTTGGCCAAAGAGGAAAGTGTCTAACTTTAGTCCTTTCAAACGGATCCACCATACCACCTCTTTCGCTCTAGCAGTACTTGTAGAAATTCCACAGTCGTTTGGAAAATGACATGACGAAATTGTATATTTTTCTGAAACATTTGATTCTTGAGATGTGAAAATCCCAATAGGCAGTACTGAAGGATCGATCAATCTATCTACCTATCTATCTGAAAAATTGTTGAAAAAAATGTCCATGCAATAATGAAAAGTTCATAGAAAATGTAAAGTTCTGCAATTTTTCTTTTTTTTTTTTGGTGGGGAATTATAAAAAGAAAACCTCTATTTTTATTTGTTTGTGTGTAAAAAAAAATGTGTGTGAATGTACGAAACAGGCCAATGTATTCTTCCTCCACTTTTGGTTACCCAGTCAGTATGAAATGCAGTGTTGATGCATGGTGTGTTATGCTTATGCGTAGATTGTTTGGGTGCAGCAGAAGAGGAGGCGGGGAGGGGGTTTGTGGGGAGGGAAATAGACTTGACGTAAAACCTATTTAAGTTGATCAACACACCCATTTCGCTCATCATGCGAACGATTCTGCCAGCTCACCGCCCTAATAAAAATAATAATTATAACGACAATAATTATGGTGATAACGATAATGAAAATGAAAGTGGCAACCAACTTTTCTAGTCATTAGAAATGTTGCTGTTCTCCATACGTTCGGCGGATGGGGTGGCATTTTGCTGTGGATTTTGGACTTTATGACTGCATGCATACTTGTTTTCTAGAAATGAAAGTAAAAAAAAATTTAAGTATCAAAGCAATGAAGCTAACTGAAAGCATAATGAGTTGTTAATTACACACAAGGAAACGACTTACAATAGCAAAAAGTCAACTTATTTCAATAAAATTTAGCATCAGAGGCGCAGGAGTGGATGTGTGGTAAGTAGCTTGTTTACCAACCACACGGTTCCGGATTCAGTCCCACTGCGTGGCACCTTGGGCAAGTGTCTTCTACTATAGCCTCAGGCCGACCAAAGCCTTGTGAGTGGATTCGGTAGATGGAAACTCAAAGAAGCCCGTCGTATATGTGTATATGTATGTATATGCGTGTGTGTGTTTGTCCCCCTAGCATTGCTTGACAACCAATGCTGGTGTGTTTATGTCCCCGTCACTTAGCGGTTCGGCAAAAGAGACCGATAGAATAAGTACTGGACTTACAAAAAATAAGTCCTGGGGTCGATTTGCTCGACTAAAGGTGGTGCTGCAGCATGGCCACAGTCACATGACTGAAACAAGTAAAAGAGTAAAAGAGAGAGAGAGTACAAATTTATTGATGTACTAGCAGTATCACCCGGCATTGCTCGGGTTTGTTTTGACCCTTTAGAATTGGAATTTTTGAAAAGTAAAAATTTTGCATTATCTAGCTTGTTATTCTCTTTAAGCGAACATTTTCCTGGTTGAAATACACCGAGAAATGGTGACACAGCAGTCAAAAAATTGTAAAAAATAGAGATTTTCATAGAAAAAAAGCACCTTTTTGATGTAAATAATTTTTGGTCTTAACATGGTCTGATTTGAATTTTTTCTTCTACGGAATGAAGAGCAAGCCTTCTTCTATCATTCTTTCAATTTTGGTCAACTTGCGCCCCAGGGTCTCGGGGGAGATAGTGTTAGTTGAAGCCTACCAAACCTGCCATACACAGACAACTTCAGCTTTATATAGAGAGAGATAAGACCAATAGCCAGTAGGAATAGAAACTGTATAAACAAATATTGGTTTCAAATTTTGGCACAAGGCCAGCAATTTTGGAGGAGGATGTAGGTTAATAACAGCGACCCCACTGCTCAACAGATACTTATTTTATTGATTGTGAAAGAATGAAAGGCAAATCAACCTAGGCAGAATTTGAACTCAGAATGTAAAGTTGGATAAAATGCCACAAAGCCTTTCGCCCAGTGTGCTAACAATTCTGCCAGCTCGCCAACTTATGCATGGACAAATATTGATTTCAAAATTTGACAGAAGGCCAGCATTTTGAGGGAGGGGGCTAGGTCAATTACATCAAACCCAGTGCTCAACTGGTACTTATTTTATCAACCCCGAAAAGGATGAAAGGCAAAGCTGACCTCAGCTGCATTTGAACTCAGAACGTAATGACAGATGAAATGCTAAGCATTTTGCCCAGTGTGCTAACAATTCTGCCAGCTTGCCGCCTCTGTGAAAAACAGAGTCCAAGAAAACTAGTGGTGGTCTGCAGTCATCATTACCCTCATGCTCATCCTCATCATTTAAATCCTGCCTGCATACATACACTCCAGGTGTAGGAGTGGATGTGTGGTAAGTAGCTTGCTTACCAACCACATGGTTCTGGGTTCAGTCCCACTGCATGGCACCTTGAACAAGTGTCTTCTACTATAGCCTCGGGCCAACCAAAGCCTTGTGAGTGGATTTGGTACACGGAAACTGAAAGAAACCCGTCGTATATATGTATATATGTATGTGTGTGTATATATATATATATATATATATATGTGTGTGTGTGTATGTATGTGTGTATATGTTTGTCCCCCCAGCATCGCTTGACAACTGATGCTGGTGTGTTTATGTCCCTGTAACTTAGCAGTTTGGCAAAAGAGACCACTAGAATAAGTACTAGGCTTACAAAAAATAAGTCCTGGGGTCGATTTGCTTGATTAAAGGCGGTGCTCCAGCATGGCCGCAGTCAAATGACTGAAACAAGTAAAAGAGTTAAAGAGTAAGAGTATACTGGCCTCGGTCAGAAACTTAGACATTAAAAAGCATTATACAGTAAAATCCCTACGTTTGGATAATCTTGTATTCCATTGGGTGAAAAAGGTTCTACCATTTCAGGATTGACACTTGGCTGATTCTTTTCTTAGAGAAAACTTAAGCTAAACATCAGTTGCATAGATCTCACTGAAGATGTTTTAAACATACCGCTTCATTTTCATATCTTCCAGGTCCTACCAAAGGATACCCTTTAGGCTGCAGATGTTTGATCAAAAACTTGCTGGCAGGTACCATAAAGGGATACACATCTCTATCTTGGAAACTTTCAAATACAACATGGCCTGAGTTCTTGGCTAAAATAATGATAATAAAAAGAATAAAAATAAGAACAGCAAGCTTTTCTATCATAGGCACAAGGCCAAGAATTTTGGGCGATGGGGAAAAGTCAATTACATCAACTGCAGTGGTCAACTGGTACTTATTTCATTGACCCAGAATGGAGGAAATGTAAGGTCAACCTCTGCAGAATTTAAATTCAGAATTTTTTTCTTTTATTCTTTTATCCTTTTATTTGTTTCGGTCACTTCAAGCAATTTGATCCCAGGACTTATTCTTTGTAAGCCTACTACTTATTCTATCGGTCTCTTTTGGTAAACCACTATGTTATAGAGATGTAAACACACCACCATTAGTTGTCAAGTGATATGGTGGGGGGGACAAACACAGACACACAAACATATACACACACACAACACATATATATATATATATAATCAGTAATAATAAAGGGTAAAATTGATTAATTAATTAGTAATTAATAATTCTACCAAGTAGTGATCAATATGTTAAAAGGACCATTAGAAGAAATAGCTAAGTTCTTTGGCTGCTATTTCTAAAAGTTCGGTATGTGGCAAGGCAAATTTTTTTGCCGAACCCTAATTATAATTTTTCTCATAATAATTATATAAAGTAATATATATATATATTTACAATGGGCTTCTTTCAGTTTCCATCTACCAAATATCCACTCACAAGGCTTTGGTCAGTCCGAGGCTACAGTAGAAGACACTTTTCCTAAGGTGCCACACAGTGGGACTGAACCAAGTACCATGTGGTTGCTAAGCAAGCTACTTACCACACAGCCACTCCTGAGCCTGTAAAGAATTTCCAGCTTCCTCTTTTCTAATATTCAACTCCAGTATATACCTTACATCAATGCAACAACAGTCAATACACACTGGAATGTAATACTTGAATAAAGAGATGTGCTTCAAGAGGATACAGCTTCAATTTCACCCTGCCTACATTATAGCTACACACTGCTTCCAGTCACATGGATCTGCGTACAATCCCACTGCATGTCACCTTGGGGAAGGGTCTTCTATTATAACCACAGACTGACCAGCGGCTTGTAAGTAGATTTTGTAGACAGAAACTGAAAGAAGCCTGCTTGGGATCACCACCACTTTATTGCCTCCCCTTCTCCCTAGCTCTCCTGTGTGACCCTTCTGTCCGGCCTTCGCCATGTTAGATCGCTAGCCACTAAACATTCTTTATTTTCTCTCCTTGTTTCTTTCTGTGTTCCTTTCTGTGGAAGAGCATAGGCTCGAAACATTAAAGACATTGTCCCTTCCTGAATGTTATACTAATACATCTGTTTGTTGTCTACACCACTTGTCTTCGTCTTTTGTTTTTTTTTTTTAATTCTCCCTATATATATATATATATATATAGTGAGAGAAAGATACATAATCTGCGAAGTGGTTGGTGTTAGGAAGGGAATCCAGCTGAAAAAGCTGTACCAAAACAGACTCAGAAGTTTCCTGCAAGCTCCTGCCAAACAGTCCAAGTCATTTGTCAAGCAATGTTGGGGGGGGGGGGGACAAATACAGACTCACAAACATATACACACACATACATTTAAACATGGAAGGCAGACATTAAATTATGATGACAATGTAGGCATAGGAGTGGCTGTGTAGTAAGTAGCTTGCTTACCAGCCACATGGTTCCAGGTTCAGTTCCACTGCGTGGCACCTTGGGCAAGTGTCTTCTACTGTAGCCTTGGGCCAACCAAAGCCTTGGGCCAACCAAAGCCTTGTGAGTGGATTTGGTAGACAGAAACTGAAAGAAGCCTGTTGCATATATATGTGTGTGTGTGTGTGTGTGTGTGTGTGTGTGTGTGTGTGTGTGTGTGTATGTTTGTGTGTCCCCCAAACATCTCTTGACAACCGATGATGGTGTGTTTGCATCCCTATAACTTAGCGGTTCAGCAAAAGAGACTGATAGAATAAGTACTAGTCTTACAAAGAATAAGTCCTGGGGTCGATTTGCTCGACTAAAGGCGGTGCTCCAGCATGGCCACAGTCAAATGACTGAAACAAGTAAAAGAGTAAAAGCGTAAGTATGTATATTGATTGTGCATATACACATATATATATATATATACATATATATACATATATATACATATATATACATATATACATATATATATACATATATACATACATATATACATACATATAAGAGTACAGATAAAACTGCATCTAATGATGGTGAGGTTGGCTTACCATTTAAATTCCTGGCTTGAACTGCGACTGACACAAAAGTGATACTGTAGCAATGAGTGGTTATAAGTAGTTTATCACTGAGTGGGTAGAAATACAATAGAAAGAAGTAACAAATGGCCAAATTCAGAGCATGGAATTTACAATTTAAGCATATAATTGCAGAGTTGTCACAATAGTTGCTGAAGTAGACTGTATCATATAAACATTTGTATGATATTACTTATTATGCTGCATCCTACTCCAACAAACTCTACAATTATGTTTAAACTAGAAATCCCAGGCTCTAAATCGATGACAATTCTTCGCCTGTTCATTCTTTTTTTCCTACTGTATAAATAAATAAATCTTCTTCTTCTTCATCATCATCAGCATCATCACTTAATGTCCATTATCCACGCTGGCATAGGCTGGATGGTTTGACCAAGGCTGGTACGCTGACAGGCTGCACCAGACTCCAGTCTGATTTGGCATGGTTTCTTCCTAATGCCAACCACTCCAAGAGTGTAATATATATATACACACATATAAATATATATATATATATATATATATATATATATATATATATATATATGTATATATATATATATATGGTAAAAAACGGTAAGATAACAAAAGAAAGAAAGAGACCTCAATATTATGTAAATAGAGGAAATTTATCTATAAAATAATGTTACATTTACTCAATAGTCAAGATAAAACTCTGAGTTTCAGATTTCCACTTCGGCATCTGAAACTCAGAGTTTTATCTTGACTATTGAGTAAATGTAACATATTATTTTATATATATATATATAAATCAGAAATATTAAATTTCTAAATATCTCATAGAGATATGTATGGTGGTGGGGCGATATAATAGTTGTATACTGTCAATTTAACGTGACATTAGGGGATTACACCACCGCTGTTTAGCCCTAGGAAGCATCGAATGCTTCCTGTCAGCTACGACACATTTACATTCTTTGCCATGAAACCACCTCAGTTCTGGGAAGAAGGTATTTTCAAGTTAAAGGAAAGATGGAGATGCATTGTGCAACAAAATGGTTCATATTTGGTTGATTAAAAATGTAATGGCAAGTATTTATTGACCTCTTTCTTTCCTTTAAAAATCGGCATGAACTTTCTGGACAACCCAATATTTTGAGTTCTTTCACCTGTTAGAAAAGACTATTTGTCTTTTTGTGTGTTGCTTGTTCCTCTAGATTTTCACACAAACTGGTTCCGTAATTGCTTTTTGTATTTTTCTGTCATTCTCATTTCACCTTTTTATATTCTTCTGAGTTGGAACCCAAAGATATTGCTTTTTTCCTTTTTTTTTCAACAGGATCCATAGTTGCTACAGACATATACCTGGTTGCCTTTTGATTCTCTTCCTTTTTGATACATGTATTTTGACAGATTCAAGAATTTCATGTTACGTGAATTACCACCTATCATCAGAATTCTTTCCTTCTTGCATCCCAAGAAGTGTTTGAATCTGTTGCTCATATCTACTATATATTCATTATCTTTTATCTATTACTTGTTCCAGTCATTTGACTGTGGCCATGCTGGGGCACTGCCTTGAAGGGTTTTGGTCAAACAAAACGACTTCAGGACCTTAAGCCTGGTGCTTATTCTATCAGTCATTTATGCTGAACTACTAAGTTACAGGGACCTAAACATACCAACAGCTGGTAGGGGACAAACACAAACACAAAGACAGACACACACATGGATGGGCTTCTTTCAGTTTCCATCTGCCAAATCCACTCACAAGGCTTTGGTCGGCCCGAGGTTATAGTAGAAGACACTTGCCCAAGGTGCAACGCAGTGGGACTGAACCCTGAACCATGTGGTTGGGAGGCAAGCTTCTTATCACACAGCCACACCTGTGCCTATATTGAGATGTGTTTGAGAATGTTACAAGTCTCTTACAAAGATCATCAGACAAAT
>NC_043009.1:9718136-9740636 GCF_006345805.1 Octopus sinensis | reverse complement strand
ATCCTGTCATCACTTATGGTCATGAGTGTTATAACCGAAAGAGGACGATCGCGAATTTAAGCGGCCGAAACGGGGTTCGTTCGAAGGATTCCCAGAATAATGATACTCGACAGAGTGCTTAGCTCAGAGATCAGGGACTCTCTCCCGATTGAGCCATTACTTCTCCGCATCCTGAGGTAACTGCACTGCCACTACAGAAATGTGGTCAGAATGTTGCATGAAAGAATCGCAAGATAGATTCTTCGAGCCGAGCCAACCGCCATGAGATCTGAGGGTAGACCAAGAAGGAGCGGTATTATTTGATCCTTTCACCCACACGATTTTCATTAAAAAAAAAAAAAAAAGAAAGAAAGTCACCGGATCAGCACCTATGTTTATGTTCTTCATTCCAAAATAATAAAAACTTTAACATACTTCCAAAATGGGACTTAATCCATGTGTATCCGCGTACGTGTATGTGCACGTGGAAGGCGGCGAGCTGGCAGAAGCGTTAGCACGTCGGGCGAAATGCTTACCGGTATTTCGTCTGTCGTTACGTTCTGAGTTCAAATTCCGCCGAGGTCGACTTTGCCTTTCATCCTTTCGGGGTCGATAAATAAAGTACCAGTTACGCACTGGGATCGATGTAATCGACTTAATCCCTTTGTCTGTCCTTGTTTGTCTCCTCTGTGTTTAGCCCCTTGTGGGTAGTAAAGAAATATATAAGTGCATGTGGTGGGGTGGAGCGCAAGAAAAACATGTACGGAAATGAACTTGCGCAACGTTGCACCTCTGAATTTCTTTTTAATTGTGATAATGAATCAAAGGGTTTAATCGTTACCGCCAAAATTAATTGCCCTTGCATTTCTCTCTATCTTCAGTATTCAATTGAAAGTGAAAATTTAACGTTGTTACCAACAACGTTAAAACTTTAGTAACTTGATCGATCTGTCATTGGTACCAGGATTCTAATTTCATTTGATACACACTTTGCTATCATTTATATGGAGAATTGCAAACATGGCATATAGACAACTTATTGTAATAGAAATTTTATGAATACGCTAGCAGTATCGCCCGGCGTTGCTCGGGTTTGTAAGGGAAATAACTATATAAGCATATTTAGAGAGTTATAGCCAAAAAATAGCAAAAAATTGCATTAAAAATGGAAAAAAAATTATGGTAAATTTTTTTTTTAATCGTTGACTCATCGTAGACATTTTTAGAGAGTTACTTCCCTTATATAATAGCGAAAAAATGCATTAAAATGGAAAAAAATTATGGTAAATTTTTTTTTAAATCGTAGACTCATCGTAGACGCGCGCTAATACCCAGAAGATATGAATCACGACTATAAGATACCCGGTTTTGTTTAAACTGCACCGCAAAATGTGGGAGTAGTTAGGAATATAAATCGTAGGAGACAGACACACAACCTCTCTTTTATATATAAAGATTTCCGTCAAAGTATTTCTTGCGCACCCCCACCACACACACACACACACACACACACACATGCACATATATGTACACGGATACGCATGGGTTAAGTCCCATTTTGGAAGTATACTCTCTCTTTTACTCTTTTACTTGTTTCAGTCATTTGACTGCGACCATGCTGGAGCACCGCCTTTAATCGAGCAACTCGACCCCGGGACTTATTCTTTGTAAGCCCAGTACTTATTCTATCGGTCTCTTTTGCCGAACCGCTAAGTGACGGGGACATAAACACACACACACACACACACACACATACACACACATATATATATACATATATATATACATATATACGACGGGCTTCTTTCAGTTTCCGTCTACCAAATCCACTCACAAGGCTTTGGTCGGCCCGAGGCTATAGTAGAAGACACTTGCCCAAGGTGCCACGCAGTGGGACTGAACCTGGAACCATGTGGTTGGTAAGCAAGCTACTTACCACACAGCCACCCCAGCGCCTATGTTAAAGTTTTTATTATTTTGGAATCAAGGACACAAACACAGGTGCTGAGAGCCAGTGACTAAACTTGTAGTATTTTGTTGGGATTACTCCAATGAATTGACAGTAAGGTAATTGATTCTATCAGAATCGTTTACCTTTAAAGCGCAAAAGAAAAACCCCGACGTATACGACAGGTATGTAAAATATATTTCGTGTACTTCTTTCTCTGTAAGCTGTAGAAATTGTTGCGCGCGTGCATCCACAAGCACAAAAATTCTCCGGACATTTAGCTATTATTTTTAGCATATCGAGTTTTGTGGTGAGGGTTTCGCATGCCGTGGTCCTTTTGCTGGTCCACAATAAACCTACGCATGCGGAAACGGACAAAACAGCCGTTCTTTTTCACTTTTAGACAGCGAGATGTGGTCTGGATCAATTTTGGAGTTTTTCATAAAGAATTTGAGATTAAAATTTGTTTCCCCCCACCCACCTCCATATTCTTAATCTCCGTATTTTTCCATGTAGATTGAAAAAAAAAATTTCGAAAAAGTTAAAAGTTTAAAATCTGGGAGTGGGGGAATTAAAAATGTTGAAAACGTGGTTTTTTGCATATTTGGAATCTCCGTCATCGAAAACATAGGAATCGATGAAAAAAAATTCGGAATGGTTAGTTTGGGGGAGTGACTCCTCCAGTTCCACCAATAAGTTTACCTATTGTGGTGTTATGAGCCAGGCTGTGTATAAGAGACGGACATACTGCCTGACTAGGTTGAGATTCGGGCTTAATTCAGCACCGAAGATTATGGCGACGATTCTCAAAACTATTCTGGTGGACAAAGTGAAAAGAGCCACCAATTCCCATATTGTTGACATCCTGCTAGACGAGGGCATAGTTTCGGCAAAGGAGGTCATAAGCCACCTGAAGAGTTTTGGGCTAACTGCCAAACCACCGGAGGCAATGGAAGCAGGGGTTGCACTAGGACTCAAGCTACGGAGAGACAAGGCCGACACATTGGTGTTTCGGAGAGGGAATGGGATCCCAGAACTGGGCTCCAAGACGTATAGGCGATAACTGCTTTCTGTGTGTGGGATGCTGCTGGGACACTACCCGATTGCAGGATGGGTCCGGACGGCATGCAGCTTCATCAATAGGCGAGCCGAAGGAGTGAGGTGGAGTGGTAACGTGGGCGAGAAGACAACCGCCATGATGCAAGAAGTCTTGGAGAGAGAAACTGCGGAGGAACGAGTAAGAGGAAACTGGTATGTGTCCAAATTGAAGAATGGGATCGTCTGGTGTGATGCCAGCGGCATAGCAACGGGAGTTGTCCTGAAAATTGAAGGTGTCGTGGTGGAGGATGCGACCTGGCTTAGGAAGAAGGACGACTGCAACCACATCAAGGTAGAGGAGCTGGATGCCGTGTTAAAGGGAATGAACCTAGCCCTGGGGTGGGGAGCTGCGTATCATCGAGATCCGGACCGATTCGGCCACTGTACTTAGATGGGTGGGATCAGTAGTCACCGGCGAGTGGAGGGTGCGAACCAAAGGGAGCGCAGAGATGCTGATAAAACACCGTTTGGGAATTCTGGGCGAGCTAGCCGCCGAGTTTGACCTGAGGCTGAGTGTGGTTTTTGTGTCTTCTGAGAGGAATAGAGCGAACATCTTGACCAGAGTAAAGAAAGCCTGGTTTCAGGTGCCAGAGGATCTGGAGCAAGGAGTGGCTGCAGTGTGTCGACTGAGTGACTCGGAGCTGAGGAGATTGCATACCATGCATCACATGGGGGTGGACATGACCCTGTTCCTAGCCAGGAAAGTTGACTCGGACGTGACCAAGCAGAGTGTGCAAAGAGTAGTTGGGAGCTGCGACAGGTGCCAGTCCATTGACCCCACTCCGGGTGTGCATCAGGCAGGAAACATTCCAGTGCAACACAACTGGAAACGACTAGCAGTGGATGTGACGCACTACCGGCAGGGGACATACCTCTCGATGATCGGCTGCGGACCGAGGTGGTTGGCCATATGGAGGGAGATGAAGACGGGGACCGCAGAGGAAATCACAAGAATACTGAATGAGACATTCCTAGAACGAGGCCCCGAGGATGAGCTGCTTATAGACAATGGCACTGCATTTCGCTCGGAGATGCTCGACAAGTGGCATGTTAGCCGTTTCTTCAGGGCGGCATACCGGCCAAGTGACAGTGGAGTTGTGGAGAGGTATCATCGCACCATCAGGACCATAGCAGAGAGGGGCCACATCTCACCGGTTGAAGCCGTTTTTTGATATAATATGTCGCCCAGGACGGGGCATGCTGAGGAGTCAATATCACACAGAGCAATATTCAAGTACGAGTGGAGACATCCATGTACCGCATCGCTGCATCCCGCAGAAGAGAAAGAGCATACCTTTGTGCAGGTCGGGGAAGAAAGAAGTCTTGGTTAAACTTCCAAATGCGCAATGCACATCACACTGGGGGAAAGGGGGCAATAACCTCCGTAAATTTGAGGAACAATGTGTCTGTAGATGGTATGTCACAGCATGTTTTTGGATGTGCGCACGATCGTCACTGCGACGGAAGATGGGGGCCAACAGTTATGGACAAGAGGACGGAACCGGCAGCAACATGTCAGGAACTGAGGCCAGTTTTTAAAAACATTTTCTTCGCTGATTTAGAAATTTAACTCGGTGTCATTTATTAGATTCTAAGGTTTCTAATTTCATCATATCATACGACCTACAATTATAATGTTTTTCGAAAAACTGTTAAAACCATTGTCCAAAATACAAATTGTTATTAAAGCTACCTTTGATCAAATTTTCTACTGGAATATTGATATTGATATTCATTTTGGTAAGAGCGTCCCATTTAACCCCATTTACTCCCATTTTTCAGCATTTCTGCAAGGCTTTTACAATATTTTCATTCGAAATATCCGACACCTCTGTACCCAGAAATATTTACAAATTACATGCGTAAGCGAAGTTTTTCAACGTATGCAGAATGGTTCGTTTTCCCCTCAACTATTTATATACAGTGTAGGTTGTGTCTTTATAATTTTGTTTATTCAAATTTAACTTTGGCAAATGTCTATTTCTCAGCCCTCTCAAAAATATTAACGATATTCTCTAAATCTTTCTAGCAGACAAGCCATCATTCGACACTCTGCTTTAATTCTCTGGTATGTTTCCATCTCCAACTGCATGCGTTCGTTCTTTTCTTTCATTTTCATATTCTCGTCTCTCAACTTTTTATTCTCGTGTTGTAGATGTTGAACGTTTTTTTCTAATGCACGCAGAACAAATACATACGACTTATATTCCGCTTGCATATGTGTGTCAGATGGCATGAACGTGTCGTCTGATTCTGAATCTGCGTCCATACTGGTGTTGCTAGTTAGAGTATTTGGGTTTGAACTAGTCGTGTCATGGCTATTTGAAATTACAGAATTTGATTTCTTGTTAATATTATCCGAATACTCTGTATATGTGACTGCTAATTTGTTGGCTATTAGTTTCGGTTTGACAACGACATGGTGATGTAATGGAGATATATTTTCGTCTTTCCGAACTATGCTTTCATTTAAAGAAACATCTGACATCTTAAGTGGCCATTTTTTTTTAAACATTTTCTTCGTTGATTTAGAAATTTTAACTCGGTGTCTTTTATTAGAGTCTAAGGTTTCGAATTTCATCATATTATACGACCTACAATTATAATGTTTTTCGAAAAACTGTTTAAACCATTGTCCAAAATACAAATTGTACTTAAAACTACCTTTGATCAAATTTTCTATTGGAATATTGATATTGACGTTCATTTTGGTAAAAGCGTTTTGAAGTTGTTGGAAATTTTTCCTTCTACCATATTCTGTTTTCTCACCGAATCTAATTTTCTCTAAATCAATAGATCCAGGGAAGAGAATTTCAACACCCAGACAAAATTCGGCTCCTGTTCCAAGATCTTGTATGCAACTCAAATGCGGAGAAATGTTTTCTCGGAGCCAGAAAATGAGTTCGTTTGTACTTATAGTTTGGGTCTTTATGTTTTGCATTGCAGAATGAGTTTTCGGCGCCTTAAATGGCTTTTTTAACGAACAACATTCATAAAACAAGAACAAGTATATAAGTGTGGTTTGAATGCACCCTTCTACCACAATAATTGAAGAAAAAGCTGCTGAAAGAATCAAAATATCAATATTAGTCCTTGACTATTATTGTTGCTTTTTCTTTTATATTCCTCACCGTATAAACACTTTCCTTTTATGATGCTTTCTGCAGTAAATATGTAACTATAAAATCATCATTTCTCTCTATACCAAACCAAATACTTAGTTGGTTGGTTGGTTGGGCTACTTTTCAGCTATGGGTGCTAGCTAAACAAAAACGGTCCAGATACTAATAACTTCTTTCAATCGATAAACTTCATACGTCACAAAGGAAGGCTAACACTAACGAACATAGCTTTAGTACATGATTAACTTATAACATCGGTCGGGCGAAAGTTTTAATATTTTATAGCTTCGGAAAACAAGTTCAATTACAGAATTTTCTAAAGTTTATTTAATTTAATTCATTTACTTATTATTTTTTAATGTATCTAAGAAAACGATGCAGTCGTGTCTGTGATTTAGTTTTGAATACTAGTTGTGATGAATCCCTCAAAGTTTCCTGGAAACCTCTAATTAAAATGAAACGCAATATAAAGGACAAATAAATATACTAGAGGTGAGATAGAAAAACTTTTAATTTTCAAGTAATTTACTTTTGAAAGCATAATTCTCTTGGCTTGTGTAGCGTAGCTGATATCCTCACTGTTTGAGAGATATAGTAGAAATGATCTCGTGTTAGATAACAACCATCTTCGGCTATTTTAACCCTGTTGTGTCCGCTGCTCTGATTGGTTGGCATTGGCGCAGTTTGTCTCTTGACTTATTTCGCGCCAGTGTGTAAGCAAACCAATCACGGCCTTCGGATAAGGTCCTATGACACAGTCTTTTTGGGGTTTCATTGGAGCCTTTAGCAGGTTATAAAAAGGCCCCAGCATCACTATTTCTCGTCTTTGGTTCTCACCACTGACCACACAGCACTCAACCATGTTCCAGCAACCCCGTCTTTGGTTCTCATCACTGACCAGAGCGACTCAACCATGTTCCAGCAACACCCGTCTTTCGTTCTAGTCCTTTTCAGGACTAACCTCTGACCACAGGGCTACTCAGCCAATTCCAGTTCCAGCGACAGACGACCAGACCAGCCAGCCATGTTCCATCTCCAGCCAATGACGACGCTAACATACCCCAGCAACGCAAAACGTTCTCCACCCACGTCGCCTTCATTTCGACGATGCCTTTCTCTGCCATCGCCATCGTCGTCCTTCAACTTTGACGTCGTTTCCATCTCCGTCACCATCACCACCGTCGACTTCAGCAATACGTACACAGCACTCGCCCAGGTTTAGCTTTCTCGCTGTTGTGATATTCACCGAGGCAAACAGCACAGCATTACCTGCAAGAATTCCTGTATCAAGAGACCTGACACAGCATCGAAGCTCCAACCGCTACACGACATGTGTTCAACCGGCATTCTGCCTTGTGACCCCAAGATCCTGTTACAAAACTATCACTATCGTGTACCTTACTACGAACGGGTAAATTAACTCCATCTTGTCTAAAATACCCTGAGAGACTCTTTTCCTATGCTCTGTATTTTGTATTCTGCATACACCTTGTTTGTACTTCTGTCGCACACACGAACACACAGACACTCCACTTTGCTAGCACCCATACTTTATCTTATTGTACACATCTGTAAATAACGTCTACCTTTCTCTCAAACAGTAGAACTGTTGTCGTCCTCATTATTCCTTTTGGCACTTATTCTTTTATACTATGTATTTTGGCTTCTTTTGTTAGGGCGACCGTGTGGCGTTAAAAAGGAGAACTTTGTCACCAACTTCTTACGTACGGTCGTTTTCCTTACACTTGTATACGTTGGCCCTTTCTCCATAAATGTGTAAATTGATAAAAGTTTCTTTTACTACTCTCTTTTACTCTTTTACTTGTTTCAGTCATTTGACTGCGGCCATGCTGGAGCACCGCCTTTAGTCGAGCAAATCGACCCCGGGACTTATTCTTTGTAAGCCCAGTACTTATTCTATCGGTCTCTTTTTGCCGAACCGCTAAGTGACGGGGATGTAAACACACCAGCATCGGTTGTCAAGCAATGCTAGGGGGACAAACACACACACACACACACACACATATATATATATATATATACATATACGACAGGCTTCTTTCAGTTTCCGTCTACCAAATCCACTCACAAGGCTTTGGTCGGCCCGGGGCTATAGCAGAAGACACTTGCCCAAGATGCGACGCAGTGGGACTGAACCCGGAACCATGTGGTTGGTTAGCAAGCTACTTACCACACAGCCACTCCTGCGCCTATTTACTCTTTATTTCATTTTACGATAATGGTTTTTCTCTACACTAAACATTCAATCGGAATCTCTAGACGGTGTCAGTGTTATATGGATTAACTGTGGTGGAAGGAAGATTGGAAGCGACGAGAGATGACGTCGCGTCAGCGAATGAGAAGAAAAGTTTCCCTGCGTTTTAGTTTTTTCCCTGAGGCCTGGAGACGTGGAGATAGAGAGGTCGTGACAACGAGGGTGAAGAATCGATCGATCTGCCTGCGGTACCCGGTTGCAAGTCGAGGGAGAGCAATTTTATTTACATGCCTTCAAACCACGAGCTATTTCGGCATGTTGTTACCAGCTGTGAGGATACGTCCGGGAAGTAGATATTTTATAATTTTTTGTTGCTCTTGTTCTTCGTTTGTAATGGCCACGAAAATCAGAATCGGAAATGATGTGTTGAGCCCGTTCAGCGGGGAAGGCGCTGTGGTGGCCTGGATAAAGAAGGTGAGTGTAAAAACTAACATTTCATTTCCCGACCTGAGATTCGAAACCGAATCTAAGGATTCTCGCTTGTCTGATCTACCACTGGCCGAACAGGCGCGAAAGAAATTTCTTTGTCGTGTCAAAAAGTGATGGATGGATTTCCATCTGACCCCCGACTTAAATTGTGTCATTGAAGGTTCAAGTGGACAGCAGGCGACCTACATAGGTAAAAATTACTCCTATGGTATGTCTGTTCTTCTATCTAGGATGACCATTATAAATACAATCAGACACACGACAAATAGGCAGACAGCCAGCAACTGGCAAACAGTCGAGAGACAGCAGACAGCTTGCGCCAGTCAAGCAGCCAACAGAGAGCCAAGTATTCAGCATGAACGACACAACACAGCAGCAGTCGCAGAACATAAACAGACATGACCGAATGACCAATGCACACACAGGCACAAAAAATGTCCGATTCTACCTAAACACATCGACACAATATTTCTCCTGTTGTTCATTTTTGCTTCATCAACTCGAAGCAGTTTGTAACTTCATGTAGCGGCCTTCCTTGATATTGTGAATCAAACCTTCTGTGTGAAATACATAAATAAAAAGTGTGGATTAAATAAATTATTTAAACTACAATCCGACGCTTTCCTCATTGGGATCTTTTCTATTCTGAAGCCAGTTTTTTCAAATTTTTCCTACTGAACCAAACAATTTGAAACTTCGTATACTGGTAGAATGTGTCAAAAGTAAACTTAATTGTAAACCAGAATGAAAACGGAATTGTAACTTCTAAGTTTAACGTTGTTTAATAATTAGAATTTTAACCAATGATATTCCGTCATTCGGCTTTATTTTATTACTCCGTCTCGACCACCAATTTCGTGACGTATTAAACATCTTAAATGTAAACAAGCTATAGTCAGCCACCTTCTAATAACAAAAGTTGTCTTTGAAGTTACCGTCTAGGGGAAGCATTGATGTACATGTGTGTGTGTGTGTGTGTTTGATGGGGTGTGGGAGACAGTATGTTGTGTAAGTGAAGTGCTTCTGTTAGTGTGTGTGAAGAAGACAGAGAGAGTAGTAATGTGTGAAAGAGAGAGATAACTGAAATTTTTTACTCGGTGTATGTGTATATGCCTGAATGTATGTGTGTATGTATCTGTGTATGTGTATGTATGTATGTATGTATGGCCAATTCAATGTAATTTTTTACACATACTTACACACACACACACACATCCACACACACATGCAGACATACATATACACATACACCGAGTAAAAAATTATATATATATATATATATATATTAATTTATAAAAATATGGTAAAGTAAAAAAATTACTTAACCACACACCGAGCTTTTTAGAAATAGCAGCCAAAAATTTCTCAACTGCAAGAAAAAGTCTCCCAGACAATGCATACTCAGAAATAATTCCCATACGTATAAGAGAAAAACAACGAAAAATCACATGGATTCTCCGATATATGTTATAAAAATGGATTCTCCAATATAATTTATAAAAATATGGTAAAGTAAAAAAATTACTTTACCACACACAAAGCTTTTTAGAAATAGCAGACGTGCTTATAAGCCGTCTTCAACTACGTCACAAAACTGCTTTCAACGTCACACTAACAGATCGCAGTAACGTTTTTAGATATGAAAACAAGCAATCTCATTGGTTAAAATTCGCAGTTTTAATCTACGATTAAAGTCATAAAATAGATTTTTCTCAAATAAACTAGTTCCAACTGGCGAATAAACTAGTTCCACTCTATGAGTACACAAAGTTTCAAATTATTTAGTTAACTAGAAAGATCTGGGGTCCTGGCCACAAATTTGAAAAGATCCCCTCATTGTTTTACTTTGATGTTGTCGACACTCTTATCTTCGTCTGCTACATCAACAACACCTTTTGCTACACAGCTCACTACATTTGGTGACCCAGACGAAGAATGATAGCCTTCACATCACTAAATCAGAACTTGAAAATTGCTGCGATTAGTCGTCACATTATGGCTCCACCGGAACACAACCCAGCGGCGAACTCATCCACGGCTGACATGGCATTCCAGGCAACGATTCCTTTCACCAATCCTTTCCTTTCGTCGTCCAGTGCTTCGGAAATTTCTGACTTGCATGCATTTGTGGTGCAGTGGGCATCACAGATACAGGCCTTGGCAGAGCAGATACAAGCCTTATCGTTTGGTATCCCCCGTCGAAGTAACAACCGATTGCATCGATATGGTAGGCTGTCATGAGGCCCGAGAGTTTCCCATAATTCATAGGAAACTTGTTGGTACCACCATAAGTTTGGAACACGGGTGCAGAAATGCACGAATCCATGCTCGTTCTCATCATCCCGTTCGGGAAATAACACAGCCAAGAATTTAATGCAACAGAAATTCCTGGCTCTCACCCTGCTTTTGTCTGCAGTTGTGTAACAGGTACGTATTCCATTATTGATACTGGCGCGGAAGTCAGCAAAATTCCTGTTTTTTGCACTTCAGGCAACAGAAAAGAGACATCAGTCTGTCTTCAGATAGTCAACCATTCACTATTTCCAACCTACGGTAATCAGTCCCTAACACTGATCTTAGGACTATGCCGTGCCTTCCAGTGGGTATTCATCATCGCCAAACTGCCGAACCCTATTTTAGGAGCCGATTTCCTTCCTCATTTCTGTCTTCTTGTAGATATCAAGCACAGAAGACTTGTCGACAGCACCACTCAGCTCACTGGGCATGGTATAACCGCTTGTATGGCCATAGTCAGCTCAACCATTTTGCAAACAATGGCAACCCGTCCCAGTGCTATCCTGAAAAAATACCTGGACGTCGCTCGCCCAATATTCTATAGTCAGCCTATCAAGCATGAAGTCACCCACCCCATCAAGACCTGTGGTCCACCTGTTGCTGCACGACCTTGAGGGTTACCACCAGATTGTCTCAAGGCCATCAAGTGAGAATTCCAGCACATGCTCAATCTCGGAATCATCCACTCGTCCGGCAGCAACTTGTCCTTGACATTGCATTCCTAAGAAGTCATCAACCAATTGGGGAGTTTGTGGTGATTACTGAACTCTAAATAACTGCACTGTACCTGATGCATATCATGTGCTTCATCTACAGTAGAGGATATTCCAGGTGGGGTGGCGGCAGTTTGTTGGCTGGGAGGCACAGAACTAAGGAGACTGCACCATATGGGAGTTGACAGGACAATGTTTTTGACCAGAACGGTCGACCCCGATGTCACCAGGGAGAGCGTTCAGAAAATTGTGGGGAACTGCAGCAGATGCAAATCGATCGATCCTGTCCCGGACACACATAAACCAGGAAACATTCGGGTAGAGGAAGAATGGATTGATATGACACACAACCGAATGTTACCTGTAATGAGGTTTAAGGTGGGGCGTAAGAGAAGCATGGATATAGGTTGTCCTGGTGACCACAAAAATGGTCAAGAGCTGGAGAAGAAATACCAGGTTCAGAGTGATAAATGGTAGAGCAGCTGAGAGAGATGCTTGGAAGATGGAGCACAAGATGCTTCTTCAGAGCTGCTGCATATAGCCCAGGTAGAAACGGAATTGTGGCGGCGAGCTGGCAGAAACATTAGCACGCCGGGCGAAATGCTTTGCGGTATTTCGTCCGCCGCTGCGTTCTGAGTTCAAATTCCGCCGAGGTCGACTTTACCTTTCATCCTTTCTGGGTCGATTAAATAAGTACAAGTTACGCACTGGGGTCGATATAATCGACTTAATCTCTTTGTCTGTCCTTGTTTGTCCTCTCTGTGTTTAGCCCCTTGTGGGTAGTAAAGAAATAGGTATTTCGTCTGCCGCTACTTTCTGAGTTCAAATTCCGCCGAGGTCGACTTTGCCTTTCATCTTTTCGGGATCGATAAATTAAGTACCAGTTATGCACTGGGGTCAATGCAATCGACTTAATACCTTTGTCTGTCCTTGTTTGTCCACTCCGTGCTTAGCCCCTTGTGGGCAATAAAGAAATAAGAAACGGGATTGTGGAATGGCACCACTGTACAATTAAAACCATGGCTGAGAGGGGATGAATTTTCCCTGTGGAGATAGTCTTCTGGTATAATATGTTGCTCAGAGTAGGACAAGCCGAAGAGTCAGTCTTGTACAGGGCCATATTCCAGGACAAATGGAGACACCTGAGTGTGGTGCCACAGCAGCAAGAGGGTGAAGGGATTATATCTGAGCAGATTGGAGATGAAGTGTGAGTGAAGCCCCGAACAATCAGTGCACAACACAACTGGAAAAAGGAAGTGTGACCGCAATCAGTACTGTGAATAATGTATCAGTGGGTGGCATGCTACATCACATCCTGGGTATTTGAAGGGAGATTAGCTCTTCCGATGACGAAGGGTAGGGGGAAGGCGGTCCTGAGACTCTACAGAGATCTCTAAAGGAATTCTCCCTCCCCCCGATTGGATGGATGATTACAAGACAGAACAGGGGCGCAATGGTCTTTAGATCAGTGGGGCGTGTGGTGGAAGGAAGACAGGAAGCAATGGGAGATGACGTCACATCAGCAAGTAGGAAGAAAAGTTTCTCCCTGCGTTTTGTTTTTTCCTGGGGATTCTAGCAGTGACAGGCGCAAGTCATGGAAATAGAGGGGTTGTGACAACACAGGTGAAGAATTGATCAATTTGTCAGCAACACACAAATATTGTGTATTGCTAGTCGAGGTAAGAACAATTATATTTACATGCCTTCAAACCACATTAACTGCAGCAAGACATGTATTTTCCTGGCCTATTGGCCTAAAATACAATGGCTTAAAAAGGGTTTGAAATCTTGAAAATTTGAGTAAAGTTTATTCAAATGTTGATTTCTTGCAAAGACAAAGACATTCTTTTTCTTTTGAAAGAGCATAGTCAAATAACTTCATTCCTTTAGGAATGTAAAATATAGCAGACCCAGACAAGATTTTAATTCATAACCTAGAGGGAGAGAGACAAATATTCTGATGCTTAAAGTCCATCTTCCAACTGTACTTAGGCCTGTATTGCAGTTTTCAAAACTGATTCTCTGCAACCATTCTCAGTTTCCTGTGTGTTACTATTAATATATATATTGGTTTCAAATTTTGACACAAGGTCAGCAGGTTTGGCAGATGACCCCAGTGCTCAACTGGTATTTATTATGTCAAAACATGATGAGATGAAAGGCAAAGTCGACCTTGGCAGAAATTGAACTCAGAACATAAAAACAAATGAAATGCCTCTGAGCAACTCTGCCAGCTCACTGCCTTACTATTGATATATATATGTGTGTGTGTGTGTGTGTGTGTGTGTATGTATAAAAAATATACAAAATGGGACAAGAACGCAAAACATTCAAATAGACGACACAAAAAAACGGACGGGTCATTCGAAGTCTCTAATCTTCAGTCAAGAACCGGATCATCCTCGCAATTTCGGCTGATTAATCTTGAGATCGCTCCGATCTGGCCAGCCCCAAGGAAAAACTAAGCTACGAGCATTAGATTTCTTGGAAAAAGGATCGAATGTATACGAAACAAGGACAGAAAAACGGACGATGCCACACGAATATAAATACAAAAAACAATAATAATAATAACAGGACAAAAACAACAGGTGTCTTTCGACTTTAGACAGTTCAACTTAGCTTAGCTTGCGTATTTGGAAAATAATGCCTTACGGCAGACGAAGAAATCGATGTTGTCGTGGCGGTACTCAGAAGTCGAAAGGCTAGTTGACCGGTGGTCACGTGAGAAGAGAAGAGAGAGAAAAAAAGGGGGCAAAGGAATCAAAGAGAGAGGAAAATGGAGGGACAAAGGCACCAAAGAAGAGAGAAAGAAGGAATTAAGGAGAGAAGAAAGAGAGCGTGCCAAGGATTGACGGGGCAACAGAAAGGCAGGGTCAGTGAGGTGCAAAGTGAGAAAGACAGAGAAATGTGAGAGAGTGGGGGAAGAGGAGAGAAAGACAGAGACCAGTGAAGTATAGAGAAAGTGTGTGTAGAAGTCGTACAAGTAGTGGGATGCTTACATACATATACATATAGTGACTTGACAAGTGGTTTTTAAATATCTCACAAGGGTTATCTAAATACACCATAAATTTTTTAAAATAAATTTAAGGTTGGGTTTTAGAAAATCCATTCCAAATGCTTAGGTATCTTGAAAAAATGTGTCACTCATAATTTTGTTTTATACAAGTATAATTAATAGAATAAGCTCCATCTACAGGATATAAGCGATTATTTGGTGACAGTTTCATAAAAAAAGTATCCGTTTTTCTGGAAGTTATGAGGCAACAAAGATATGTCTGTTTCCAATAAAAGTTAACCGATTAACGTTAATTTAATTTCTGTTACATTTTCAAAGAATTAACGATTAACGAAGTTGACTTTTCAATCAACAGTGCCCCCCGCCTCTCTCTCTCTCTCTCTCTATATATATATATATATATATATATAATATATATATATATATATCTTCTCTATTTATAAAACTGAAATGCGAAAAGTTTGTTTGTTTGTTTGTCCAGAACGGTTTAAAGGCCACTGGATCCCGTCGGATTGACTCCAAAATTTACAGGGACATGTCAAATGAGGTGAGGATGTTAGTGGGCTAGGTTATAAATCCCTATCTTAAAAGGTGTCGTTGCTAGGGCCAAAAACGCACTTTGACAAGTCGACTCTCAGTCTTTTAAGTATCTGTCTTCCCCCCTCACTCACTATCTTTCCTCCCTTCCCATCACTTTCTATATATAACGACGATAACGGCGTCTAACAGCGCTTTCACACACACTCTCTCTCTACGTCTGTCTGCATTCATAGAGAGTTTTATCATCGCCACCACCACCACACAATCACGAGAACAAATATTATGAATCAGATATTTATTGCGTTCATTTATATATGTTTGTGTGTGTGTTCTATATATAAATATGTATATATAATGTATATATACAAAGTGTATATATCTGTATTTATGTATATTAAACTTTTTAATACTTTTTGATAGTTATATATATTTTTTTTTAAATTATAAATATAAATTAATAATTTTAATTTTAAATTTAAATAATTTAAATTTTTAAATTTTATATCTTATATATTTTGTACATTATATTTTTATTTTTATGTTTTGGGTTATGTTTTTCACTGTTTAATTTGCCTAATAGTGGTTTTATCTCTAATTTAATTTATATATATATATCATTTGTATATATAATGCGTACACACACACACACACACACACACACACATATATATATATATATATATATAATGTGTGCATTATGTGATCGGTTGAGCTGAAAATATGCACACCTATGTTAAAAGTGTTGGCGAGTTTGCATGGCAACTATTTTTTTCCTCAAATGAAAGGCGTGACCTCTAGGACAAAATTCCTCATCTTATAAAATGTGGCCCGAGTAGACCCGAATGAAATCGGGTTATATTAACCAAAATGTGAAAAGGGGTCTAAATGGGGCTGGAAGGCGATTAAAATTTACAGGAGCGGGTGTTTAGGAATTCTCTGTTACATCAAGCTAAAAAATTTGCGCTAGTCTTTAAGTCGTTAATGTGTTGCCGTCCATGATGAAGAACTTTTCAATGCTTGCCACGGTGAGTCTACTGTCGTGAGAAAGAATCACTTCAAAACTTGGTGTTTAGGAATTTTCTTTTACAACAAGTTCAAAATTTTACGCCAGCCGTTAAACTACCACTACGTTGCTGTCCGTCGTTAAGAAATGCCAGCCATGGTGACTCTACTATCCTCACATTCTATCCCTTCAAACTTTGGTTTCCAATATTTTTTAAATTTTTATTCAGCTCGCAAGTTCGTCTGTCCCTTTTAAATGTTAGTGCTTTGCTGTCTGTCTTGAAGCAGACCTTTCCGTTGTCACTGCCTGATATTTATGATTGATCTTTCAAAATATTTTGCTTTCTCAACTTACTCAAGATCTTTTATTGTTTATAAATGGGAGAGAGATAGAGAAAGATAGAGAGTAAGAGAAAGCGAGGGAGAGTCCGAGAGAAAGGAAGAGTAAGAGAGTGGGAAAGTGAGAGAGAAAGGAGAGAGAAACAAAGAGGGAGAATGAGGTGATAAAAAACAGAAAGTAAGAATCACACTCTTACCCGCGCGTAGAGCGGGTCACCTTAAGCTAGTATATATATACATATATATATATATATAATATATATATGTATATATATACTAGCTTAAGGTGACCCGCTCTACGCGCGGGTAAGAGTGTGATTCTTACTTTCTGTTTTTTATCACCTCATTCTCCCTCTTTGTTTCTCTCTCCTTTCTCTCTCACTTTCCCACTCTCTTACTCTTCCTTTCTCTCGGACTCTCCCTCGCTTTCTCTTACTCTCTCTCTCTCTCTCTCTCTCTCTCTATATATATATATATATTATATATATATATATATATATATATATATATATATATATATATAATATATATATATATATATATATATATAATATATATATATATATATATAATATATATATATATGTGTGTGTGTGTGGAGGCACAATGGCCTAGTGGTTAGGGCAGCGGACTTGCGGTCGTAGGATCGCGGTTTCGAATTGAGCGATAACACCTAAAAGCTCCACGAGGCTGGTGATCCCTGCTGTACTCCTTCACCACTCTTTCTCTCGCTCTTTCTGCTGTTGGCCTGCTCGCTTAGCTAGCGGGGTGGCGTCATTCGAAGGCTAAAACAATGCGAACGCATTGTGACCAGCGATGTGTAACAACATCTGATGGTCTGGTCGGTCACGTGACCACGTGATATATATATATATATATATATATATATATATACAATAAAAATGGTAAATAATTTTCCTGTGGTTTTTCATGTAACCAACAATTATTTACCGGTAAATTTCGGTATGTAAATACGACAAAATAATTGTCAAGACCTTTGTAAGGTTCAGTATATAGTAAAGAAAAATAAGTTGGCTAGCAGCAAGCTGTTTCGCCTCATACCGAAGGAATTAGAAATGGCAGTCAAAGACCGTTTTTTCCATTTCTATAAGTGGAGATTCCTCATTCCATTACGATTACCCAGAAGGCGCGCATGGCAGAAATTTGGAGGGAAAATTTACGTTCCCAGTCGTTACTTGGTTTTAACATCTGCGCACTTCCCCCCACTATCTGATGTCGCGGGGTCAGAAGTGAGGGCTGGTGGCATTTGATAAAGCTATCGAATATAGCGCTGATGACGGAATTCAAACTCCCCTTTTTTTATATGTTTGTGATCCAGAAACACCGTGTTCGCTATTAACGGTAAGTGACTGAATTCGTATATTTGCCACTCCGGTTTTGTGTATGTGAGCCGCAAGGGCCTTCGTTTTTTGGAATCTCCACTTATAGAAATGGAAAAAACGGTCTTTGACTGCCATTTCTAATTCCTTCGGTATGAGGCGAAACAGCTTGCTGCTAGCCAACTTATATATATATATATATATATATATATATTCTAATGCCCCAGGCCAACCAAAGCTGTGTCGGTAGATTTGGTAAACAGGAACTGAAAGAAGCCCGTTATTTGTGAATATAGAAACATAGGTATGTGCACGTATGCGTGTGTGTATGTGTATGTTTGTCCTTCACAGCTGCTTGGCATTTATCTACCTATCTATATATCTATACACATATCTATAGGCTTTTTGAATTTTAAATTTTGAAAACGTGGTTTCTTGCATATTCGGAATCTCCGTCATCGAAAACATCGGAACTCGCTGAAGAAAAAAAAATCTGAAATGTCTGCTTTGGTGGTGCTTGGGGGGGGGGGGACTTTAGGTCATGTCTGCTGGAGAGGCTGGGTGAAATTTTAAAATTTTAAAATTTGGAAGAAGGGGAAGTTGAGGTGGGTATTTTAAATTTCGAAAAAGTGGTTTAAAAAAAATTAGAAAAAAGTTCAAAATTTTAAGCTGGGGGAATGGGGGTGGAATTATTATTTTTTTTTTTTTTTCATATTCGTTGTCTCCGACATCTAAAATGTAGGAATCAGGAAAAAATTTCTTCTAAAAGATGTATTTTTCCAGGAGAGGTGCGAATCTGCGTTAGCCCCCAACGTTTAATATTCTTTTCTACTCTAAGCACAAGGCACGAAATTTTGGGGATGGTGCTACTTGATTAGATCGACCCCAGTATGCTACTGGTACTTAATTTATCGACTCCGAAAGGAGGAAAGGCAAAGTTGACCTCCGCGGAATTTGAACTCAGAACGTAAAGACAAACGAAATACCACTAAGCATTTCGCCCGGCGTGCTAACATTTCGTATTTCTTTATTACCCACAAGGGACTAAACACAGAGGGGACAAACAAGGACAGACAAACGGATTAAGTCGACTACATCGATCCAGTGCATAACTGGTACTTAATTTATCGGCCCCGAAAAGATGAAAGGCAAAGTCGACCTCAGACAAATTTGAACTCAGAAAATGAAGACAGACGAAATACCTATTTCTTTACTACCCACAAGGGGCTAAACACAAAGGGGACAAACAAGGACAGACAAACGGATTAAGCCGCTTATATCGACCCCAGTGCGTAACTGGTAATTATTTAATCGACCCTGAAAGGATGAAAGGCAAAGTCGACCTCGACGGAATTTGAACTCAGAACGTAAAGGCAGACGAAATACCTATTTCTTTATTACCCACAAGGGGCTAAACACAAAGGGGACAAACAAGGACAGACAAACGGATTAAGCCGCTTATATCGACCCCAGTGCGTAACTGGTAATTATTTAATCGACCCTGAAAGGATGAAAGGCAAAGTCGACCTCGACGGAATTTGAACTCAGAACGTAAAGGCAGACGAAATACCTATTTCTTTATTACCCACAAGGGGCTAAACACAGAGGGGAGAAACAAGGACAGACAAACGGATTAAATTGATTATGTCGACCCCAGTGCGTATCTGGTACTTATTTAATCGACCCCGAAAGGATGAAAGGTAAAGTCGACCTCGGCGGAATTTGAACTCAGAACGTAACGGCAGACGAAATACAGCTACGCATTTCGCCCGGCGCGCTAACGTTTCTGCCAGCTCGCCGCCTTCCCAATGTTTAATATTACTTTACGTTAAGGCGGCGATCTGGCTCAATTGCTTCAGGGTATTTCTTCCGACTTTACGTCCTGAGTTCAAATGCCTCCGACGTCGACTTTGCTTTTTATTCTTTCTAGGTCGGTAAAATAAGTACCACTTAAACAGTAAGGTCGACGTAATCGACTTACTCACTCCCCCGGTTTTGTGCCAAAATTCGAAACCAGAAATACATTATGTTGGTTTCAACATTTCCATTTTGCAATTCGTGTTGAGTGGATTTACGTTGACGTTTCCAGCAATGAATCTATTGGGAGATAACTCTTGTTTCAGAAAGTAAACAACGTGATGACTATGGCATTGTCTCCCCTGATGGTTTTCTTAGGAAGAGTGGGTGTTTTTTCCTCTTTTTGTTTTTTCCGTTATCCAGCTTCCTGGCAAAACTACTTAGAACTTAGGAATGGTTATTGTACACACAATAACAAATGTAGCAGTGAATAATACTTGACAATCCTTCAGCTTAGACTTTACGTCTCTTGCCAGCAGGCAGCTACTTCATATATATGTATGCGTGTTTGTGTGTGTGTGTGTGTGCGGGCGCGTGTATATATGTGAGTTTCTCTCTCTCTCTTTCACTCTCTCTCTCTCTCTCTCTCTCTCTCTCTCTGTATATATTCTTTTATTTGTTTCGGTAATTTGACTACAGCCATGCTGGAGCACCGCCTTTAGTCGAACAAACGACCCCAGGACTTATTTTTTGTACGCCTAGTACTTATTCTATCGGTCTTTTTTTGCCGAACCACTAAGTTACGGGGAAGTAGACACGCCAGCATCGATTGTCTAGCGATGGTGGTAGGGAGACAAACACAGACACACATATACGACGGGCTTCTTTCAGCTTCCGTCTACCAAATCCACTCACAAGGCTTTGATCGGCCCGAGGCTATAGAAGAAGACACTTGCCCATGGTACCATGCAGTGGGACTGAACCCGGAACCATGTAGTTGGTGAGCAAGCTACTTACCACACAGCCACTCTAATATATATATATATTATATATATATATATATATATATATATATATAATATATATATATATATATATATATATATACAATATAAATAAAATATTCATATGCATGTATGGATACAGGACGTCACAAAATGTAAACAACATGAAATGTGAAGACAAACTTTTTTTTTGCAAACAACGAGAGAAACAAGTGGAAAAAAAGATAAGTAACACAAAGAATGACCCTTCATCAGTTGCTGGCTGTTTATCTAATCCACAATTTGAGCAATTTACGACAATATGTGCCTTTGAGAAACAGTTGTTCCCGTAAACCAAAATAAAATTTGGGATTTGTGGAAGGTCAAAGTTGATAATAAAAACAGGGCAGTGAAAACAAACAGTGAGGGCTGCTAAGCCAGACGAGGTAAGATGGCGAACCCTGGAGGAACATTATTTGAGAGGAGAGGAAAGATAGGAGAGATAGACCAGTGATTAGTGGGATGTCCATCATAGTCTTCCTGGGCAATAACAGACGAATTTAAGACAAGATGCTCCTGGGAGCTCATCTATGCTGGTGACCTTGTTTTTATAGCGAGTGTATATGTATGGGCAAGGCTGGTGTATGGGATTACTGTAGGTTTCCCGTCCATAAAGAGTTTAGCTTTATGGTATATTGTCAGATCCCAAAAACCTGTTGGCTCAGGATCTCTTGTGTGTGTGTGTGTGTGTTGTGTGTGTCTGTGTGTGTGTCTGTATCTGTGTGTGTGTGTGTGTCTGTGTGTGTGTTTGTGTGTGTGTGTGTGTGTGTTTGTGTGTGTGTGTAGATGAGGGCAAACAGAAAATGGAATTCATGTGAATTCCATTTTCAGTTTTTCTCCTTTTAAATACATATATTTATACACATACATATGTGGCATTCATGTGAATTCCATTTTTGGTTTCCCTCTAACGCAGATCCGGTGACAGTTATATCAACACTGTGGATGACATCAGGTAGCCATTGACAGTGAAAGGTCTTTAATTGACATACTACTAGGTGTATAGCCAAAGTTTAAATAATTATTACACACTTACACACACGTTTTTTTTTGTGTATGTATGTCTATATGCATGCACTCTATTTCACACACATACATACACACACACACACACACATACATACACACACACACACACACATGTATGTACATACAGACAGACATATATATATATATATATATATATATATAGATAGATAGGGCGGCGAGCTGGCAGAAACGTTAGCATGCCAGGCGAAATGTGTAGCCGTATTTCGTCTGCCGTTACATTCTGGGTTCAAATTCTGCCGAGGTCGACTTAGCCTATCATCCTTTCGGGGTCGATTAAATTAAGTACCAGTTACGCACTGGGGTCGATGTAATCGACTTAATCGGTTTGTCTTTCCTTATTTGTCCCCCTCTGTATTTAGCCCCTTGTGGGTAGTAAAGAAATATATATATATATATATATATATATATTTCTTTACTACCTACAAGGGGCTAAACATAGAGGGGGACATATATATATACACACACACACATATATATCATCATCATCATTTAATGTCCATTGTCCATG
>NC_043009.1:9688136-9713136 GCF_006345805.1 Octopus sinensis | reverse complement strand
CTGGCATTGGAGAGCATAATGATTAAAGTTGTAGTTGAGAAAAAGTTAGCTGACATGGAGGACTGAAAGCTATCTGAATATTGGAAAAGATTTACCAATATCGCAGTGATTCGTGTTGATTATCAAGATGCCAGATTCATGACAGCTGCTCAGTGCTCTGTGAACACTGTTAAGGCCGTAAGACATGACAGGGACATCATGAACACTAAACTAAGTTCCCCGAAGCTGTGATGGTCTTTATGCATGTCTCCAGTTCAGGTGATGTCATGCCATCCTACATCTTTGAACAAAGCCTTAGGCATCCATTCAGACAGCTATGTGAAGCTACATACATGCATGCATGAAAGCATACACACATGCATGTGCACACACACACACACACATGTACACATCAGGAAAATAATATGTAGAAATATTTTAATACTAAATTTATTCAGACATTACAGGTTTAATACAAGTTACCTTTGACCTTTTTTTGCCTCATTTTGGCCTTTTTCAACATGGTTGGATTCTTTTTCTTAAATTCTTTTTGTTTTCAATTGTAACAAAAAATGTTCATAAATTTTTCATTTTAAAAATACCATAATTTCTGCTGTTGTTAAGGTGCGTTACTGAAAAAGTTAGGTTCCATTTGATCAATTGTTGATATATAAAATTGTTAATGGCTGTTATTTTGAGAGGTCTGCACATTCCTTCAAGTATGACATCGTGCCAAGAGCAACTAGTGTTTCCCTTTGGAAATTTTTGATATACCCATCAAAGCATTTAGGGTTCTACAGTGAGTAATTGCAAAGTTGTGATGCTAGAACACTCCCCTGAACATCATCATTAATCTCTTATTATAAAAGGCAGATTTTATCTGCCTCCCTTTGGGAGTTATACAAATCTACAATATAGGATTTCTTCAATTACAATTTACCTAGCATTTTTAAGAGTACAATGCATCGCGTCATGCCAGGTCCAGTTTTTAAAATTTAAACTCCAATTAAGCAAAATTTACAGAAAACTCACATTCTGGTGTGTGTGTCAAATGCTTTTCTTAGTCTGGTTTACACCACACGCAAACGCACACACACAGTGGGCAACGAATAAAATGAAAGTAATTTGACTTACTGTAGTGAGTGATTCTTTCACTCTGCCTCCCACTTCCTCTTTCCACACATAGACACGCAAATATATTAATAAAATTGTAAGCTAACGTGCGTGTGTGTGAGTGTGTGTGTGTGTGTGTGTGTGTGCGCGTGTGTGTGTGTGTGAGGGTGCGTGTGTGTGTGTGTGCGTGTGCGTGAGTGTGTGACAGGAAGGTTTTTTACGACGAATATAACACCTATATCCAAGTAGCAGAAAGATAAGACAGTAAGGTGTGATTTGAGGGAGATTTGGCTGCTATTTCTACACCATGTCTAGCTGCCATGTAGGGGTCTCCCTCATACGCTCATACATACATATATACATAGATAAGACAGTAAGGTGTGATTTTGGGGAAATTTGCTGCTATTTCTACCAGGTCTAGCTACCATGTAGAGGTCCCCCTCATTGGCTCATATATATATACATACATAAGACAGTAAGGTGTGATTTGAGGGAGATTTGGCTGCTGTTTCTACCAGGTCTGTTAGGCCTTCTCATGTAAACTCAAGCTTTCTCATGCCTTGAACATAAGACCCAAGCAGAGAATGTATTCTTTTATTCTTCTGCTTTTTCCAGCCATTGGTCTGTGGCCATGCTGGGGCAATGCCTTGAAGAATTGTAGTTTAATGAATCAGCTCCAGTTTTATTTTTGTAAGCATTGTACTTATTCTATCTGTTTCCTTTGTCAAACCACTAGGTGACAGGGATGTAAACAAACAACATTCGTTGTCAAGCAGTGGTGGAGGACAATCACAAGCACAGACACGCACACACACACACATACATGCATACACATATACACACATACATACATACATATATATATATATGTGTGTATATATATATTGCAGCGTGGAAGGTGTTTGTAAGCCATTTAAGAACACACAAAAACCGTTACATTCACTTCAACATTTAAATTTAATTTGCCAAAATATTTTCGTCGCTTTGAGACCGCGACCTGTTCACTGACAAAAATATCGTGCTAACAGGTCGCGGTCTCAAAGCGACGAAAATATTTTGACAAATTAAATTTAAATGTTGAAGTGAATCTAACGGTTTTTGTGTGTTTCTTAAATGGCTTATAAACACCTTCAACGCTGCAACTGTTTTCGTTCCAGCACACGATCTCAGATCAAGTCACTTGCTATGCAAGTACATCTCTGTAACTATATATATATTTATATATATATATATATGTATATTGGTAAAAACAGTAAGATAACAAAAGAAAGAAAGAGACCTCAATATTATGTAAAAAGTGAGGTTGTGTGTCTGTCTCCTACGATTTAGATTCCTAACTACTCCCACATTTTGCGGTGCAGTTTAACCAAAACCGGGTATCTTATAGTCGTGATTCATATCGAGACCGTCTGGGTATTAGCGCGCGTCTACGATGAGTCTACGATTTAAAAAAAAATTTACCATCAATTTTTCCCATTTTTAATCCATTTTTGACATATATAAGAGAAGTAACTCTCTAAACTTTATTATTAAATCTCAGAACGTAAAAAGCTACAGTAACACCCCTCCCCCTTTGTGGTTAGCCATATTGAGATGGCTATTATACTTTACATCTCTAAAAATGCTTATATAATTATTTCCCTTACAAACCCGAGCAACGCCGGGCGATACTGCTAGTTATATATATTATGAAAGTGAGCAGAATTGTTTAGCACCAAGCAAAATGCTTAGCAGAAATTTCTTTTGGTTCTTCACATCCTAAGTTCAAAATACCACTGATTTCTACTTTGCTTTTCATCCTCTCAGGGTCGATGAATTAAAAGTTACTAATCAAGTACTTGGGTTGATGTAATTGGCTGGCCTCTCCCTTAAAGTTGTAGGCCTTGTGCCAAAATTTGAAACTAAATTTGTGTATTGTAATTTAAGTGAAATATATCAGGCTCAGGAGTGGCTGTGTGGTAAATAGCTTGCTTACTAACCACATGGTTCTGGGTTCAGTCCCACTGCGTGGCACCTTGGGCAAGTGTCTTCTACTATAGCCTCGGGCTGACCAAAGCCTTGTAAGTGGATTTGGTAGATGGAAACTGAAAGAAGCCCATCATATAGGTGCAGGAGTGGCTGTGTGGTAAGTAGCTTGCTAACCAACCACATGGTTCCAGGTTCAGTCCCACTGCGTGGCACCTTGGGCAAGTGTCTTCTGCTATAGCCCTGTGCCGACCAATGCCTTGTTAGTGGATTTGGTAGATGGAAACTGAAAGAAGCCTGTCGTATATGTGTGTATACGTTTGTGTGTCTGTGTTTGTCCCCACCAACTTCGCTTGACAACCGATGCTGGTGTGTTTACGTCCCCGTCACTTAGCAGTTCGGCAAAAGAGACCGATAGAATAAGTACTGGGCTTACAAAGAATAAGTCCCGGGGTCGATTTGCTCGATTAAAAGGTGGTGCTCCAGCATGGCCGCAGTGAAATGACTGAAACAAGTAAAAGAGTATCTAGATACATTGCTGTATATTTTTATACATTAAACACAATTGTTATTACTATGGCATAACTATAAACTGATATTCATTCACACATACATACGTACACATGCACACACATGTATACACACAAACACAAACACACATGTGTATGGAACTTTGTTTCCCCATAACTTTCTGCGAAATGCATACCATTTAATGAAATTTTGCATAGCTATGTTTTTGAGAATGTCTTTGTCACAGTTGCATTGGTGACATTCATTCTTTTCAAAAGTGTTTTGGATCATTTTTTTACATCCTGTCCTATCTTTGTTTCCTCATAACTCTCTTTAACTTAAAAAAATTATTTGCATAAACTTGTCTTTGAGAGTATAGATTATGCAATGTTGATACTTCAAACGTTAATCTGAAAACAAGTGAAAAATGCAAATTCTACAGAAATTGATAACAAATTTATGATGCAAGCAAACACCATGAAACTTTACGACCATCAAATTTTTTTCCTTCTAAATTTTATGGCTTTGTGGTAAGAGGCTTGCTTCCCATCCACATGAATTTGGGTTCAGTCCAACTGCATGACATATTGGGCAAATGTCCACTATAGCTTCAAGCTGATCAAAGTCTTGTGATAGATTTGGTAGAAAGAGACTGAAAGAAGTCCCTAGTGTACACACACACACACACACACACACATATGAGGGGTGCCGAAAAGTTTCTGGCTTTGGGTAAAACGATGACTCTGGCACTTGGGCAGCTAAGGCTTAGCCTAAGGATAAATTTAGAAAAGTGAATGTGTATTTGGAAGCTGATTCAATTTCTGCCACTGCTGACTTCAGGTATGTAATTGCAGTCAATAATTCAGACTCCTTTTACTGAGCCTGGTTGCAGTTAATTTATTTTCGTTCATCGTCTGGCAGTTGTCTTAGAGGTGCCTTGTGACAAAAACTATCATTTGTAGCAAATGTTCCCTCAACATTGTTCACATGTGCCTGACACAGGCTCAAAAGTTACAGCCCGAATTGTTACCTATAATCGTAAAAATTAAAAGTAATCCAAATTCAATATTTTCTTGAAACAATAAATTTCTTTAGAGATTAGTATTTAAATTCCAATGTATGAAAAGTTTCTGTTTTACAATATTCTTAAAGGAATGAAAAATTATGCAGCAACTCAGGCTAACATGAATGAACCTGGTAGGTGTAAAAGACTAATTGGCTCCTACTTGGACTCTAAGATCAGCAAGCGGATTGGACAAGCATCCTTCACATTTGCCAGGCTCACAAAGAGAGTCTGGGAAAATAGAAAACTGACTGCAAACATCAAGATTGCTGTCTATAAGGTGTGCGTCCTTAATATACTATTTTATGGCAGTGAGGTGTAGAGCCCCTATTCCAGACAGGAGCAGCATCTCAATGTCATCCACCTTTGTAATTTGAGATGCGTCTTGAATATTAAGTGCAACAATGACATCACCAACATTGAAGTCCTCAACCGCACCAAGATACCTAGTATATTCACTCTGCTCCACCTGCACTGGCTCCATCTGCACTGGCTCAGTCATGCACATCATGTGCTGGATGGGAGGATCCCAAAAGATCTCTCGTATGGGGAATTGTCCGCCGGCACAAGAGCACAAGAACAACCTCATCTTCGTTTCAAGGACATCTGCAAGAGAGATATGAAGTCGCTCGATCTGGACATTCTGAGATGGGTGGAGGTCGTAAATGATTGCCCATGCTGGAGACAAATATGGCGAAAGAGGATGAAACTGTAGTGAGTCAAGAAAGCTATTTGTGTTGCCACGGCATAGCACAGTTGTGCTGTGGCATACTTCAGTCAATCAGGGCTGGGCGCAGAGGAATACCAAAGGCAGTTCTCTGCCAATGTGGATGGAGAAGCGGGAGTTTTTAAGGAGTTGGGGGAAAAGACAGCACAGCATTAACATTCTGTCTTTCAACATGAAGCACTTTTTGGTGTTTCACTACCAACTTCATGCAGCTCACTTGGAGTTATATTGGCTCTTGACTTGCCGCCTCCTAAACAACCTGGTTCATTTATGCCAACTTCACTCCTCGAAAGTCTGGATGACATCAGCCACAACTCTGCCTCATAATGAACTGAACATTTTCATTTAAGCTGGCTTTGTTCCTGTTAGCTTACAATAGCTTCCAACAGAATCATTTTGTTCAAAAGTAAGTTATAATGCTTTACCTGACTTACATACACATACAGGCTTCACTTCTTGCTACTTGTCAGCTCTCATTATTATTTTAATAAAGTTACAATGTTTTGTTTAAAAACTGCCTTCTGATATTCATTTACACACACTTCTCAAAAGCATATTTAAAGGACTTTTTCACTAACACTTTCATACTTTGAATTAGTGACCACACTCATTACAAAGCGAGGGGAAGAAAAACAGGAACTTGCCACCAAAGAAAAGCGCACTCAATGAAAGGAAAAACCACTAGCTCCAGCAAAGAGCTCCTTCAAAAGTAGCCGCTGTATGCACGACTGCCTCTCCCATGTGGGTCTCTACAGTCACAACAGATGCTGCACCATCAGCAGCTGACACGATTTCTTCAGACGCAGATTCATGGCCTCTTGAGACCGACGGATGCCTACTACCACTACTACTACTACTACTACTATATATCTATATATGTATGTATCATCAGTGGATTATATCTGAAAAAGCACATATGTATCATAATATCAGATGTTTAAAAAATATTAATCAGAAAATGCTTTTCCAAAAATTGAAAAATTACAGAAAAGTGGAGTAGAGTTCTGATCGAAGGGTACCATTTCCCTTGTTGTAACCCTTGAAATTCCCAAATTTCGAAGGGTAATTTGGATAAATGTTTTCCAAATTAATTGCTTTCTCAGTTTATCCCTTTTTAAGTTTGTTCGAGATTACTTCATTTTGTTTATCCGAATGATACCCTATATTAATTTGATCCTGATTAATTATTACTCCCTTTTTTCTTTTAATTAGTCCGAATAATACCTTACTTATCTTCGAAGTGATCGCTTTTCAGTTTGTTCCAAAATACCCCTAGAAATTTGAGAATTTCGGGAAGAAGGGGAGTAAAAAATTAAGATAAAAAAATTTTTTCCTTTCTTAACCGTACGAAACAGAGTTTGTAGAATGCAAATTGGAAAAAAAAAAAAAAAGATTCTGGAAATACCAAAAACTAAATTAGTTATGACCGGTGAAATGGTGTGCTCCGTCAGAGAGGGTAAGACAAATTTTTTTTTTCATTTTGTAGAATCGTAGTCTTCGACGCTTAAAACAAAGAAATTACAATTTACAGTGTACCAGATAATTTCCGACTCTATTCTATAGGATTACCCTGTCTGTAATATATCCTGTAAACACAAATTTCTTGCTTTAACAACTGAAATGGTCTAAGTAGTTCCGCACTGAAAGAAATATCTACAAACATTAGAAGTATTTATAAACAATGGTACTACTCCACAATACAAAAAAAATGTGTTCAAAATACGATGGAATAATTAAAATATAATTTGATTAACATCATTGGAACAAAAAATTATATTGAGTAACCAAGTGTTCGTTGTTTATTTACGGAATCAAAGTTTCCTCCTCAAGGATGCTGCTGATGACGAAGTGATGAAACGCATTGAGATGTGTCGCTGTTATATTTAATAACTAAAGGCTTAAAAAGCCTCTGAATAGTCAACAGTTACTAATTCCGTTTATGTAATACAACGAATTGATTATGAACAGAAAACACAGAAATACAATTGATGCTTATTTTAAATATAATAACGCCGTAATTACCGAAAGGACAAAAAAGATGCGAGTGCTTTGTTACATATAATTTATCCTGTGACATTTTGTGAGAACGTAGATGGTTCTCAACAGTTAACTGATTTATTTCTGCGAAGACTTTCGTTCAGAGAACAAAAAAGTGAAAACATTTACTAAGAAATATTTCCTTCTGGATATTTTGTTATTCGAAATTTATGTTATAAATAGCTAGCAGGTGCTTGCTTAGCCGTGATGTGTTTACCTATTTGCTTAATGTTTTAGTTTTTTAAATACTTTCAAAATTTTTGCTCGAAGTTGTTAGAAATCAATTTCTCTGATTGCAAATAACAATTAACAGACGTCCAGTATTTAAATCTTACCACTTCCTCCACATGAAAGACAACAATTTAACGGATTGAGTATTGTGACCGCTGGACTTGCTAAAAATAACATCTTAATCTCCCCAACCGTCTTTTTCCTTTGAAAAAAAAAAAAAAGGCACATTAAATAATGTTGTCGTAGACGCACCTCGTTAGTCAACTAGTTATAATTGTAATGTTTGTGAAGAACGGAAATCGTTATTTTACATTTATTCTCAAGGTCTACAGTAATACAGAAAAGGACTATTTTACTCGTAAGTTCAATCTTTCCTTTTTCGATCATTTAACCACAAAACAAACCCCGGTAAACTCTTAGTTCTATTCTCTTGTCTAAACGAACTCAAAATTATAATCGAGAGATAATGACTTAATGTTATTTTTTCGCTTTTCATAAAAAATACCGATTTGCATCGTGTAAATAGAGTGATAGTGGTGGTAGCGGGGAAAATTGATAACCGGGGTAAAATGAGTAAGTTCTGATTTCGCGTTGTTTTCTCTCTACCTGTTTGAAATCATTACATTTTAAGTACTGTGTCATCATCTTTGGGAATAAAAATTGGCCAGCATAATTGCGTAATTGTTGTTGTTGAAATTGAGAGAGTCTGAATCAGTCAGGTGGCAGGTACTTTTTTTTACAAGAAATTTTTCTTCGACCCGATTGTATTTGAGGTTGCTAATAAAATATCTGGATAATGTTTGGTGTTTGGATTCCAAAGGATGGGTGAAAATAATTTTTTTTTTTACATCTGAAACGTTGGAATCCGAAAAACTTTTTTCAAAAACGTGCATTTTTCAAGGAGAGGTCCGAAACTTCATAATCCCCCCCCCCCAATTTTTTTCCCATACTTATGTTTAATTTAATAATTTTCAAGTTTCAAAAGGAAAAATAAATTCTAGTATGGGATAAAATGAATAGTGTCTAATAATTTCCTCTCTAACTGTCTGGTGTGTAAATATATCAAGGAAGGAAGCCATCCCAGCAGATCGTGAAGAAGCTATAGAGAATTTTTTATGTTGAGATTTTATTATGTAGTCGATTTTCGTTAATTTTATATATGTCACTTGTCTCAGATCCTCTTTCATTCAACCTAAAGATATTTAATTTTTTTTCTGATGCCTAGGGATGGATATTGATGTGTATGAGTTTGTTTCCTCAAGAATTGAAGCGCAAATTTACCTTATTCTGTCTTACTCATTTTGCCCCGGCCACGTTTGTCTTTTATATTCTCAAAGAGAACGGCGATAATGTTCTAAAATAGTTATCAGATCATGTTATGATGCTTTTAATGTATTTAGGGAAAGTCATTTGCTTAGTTGATATGACTTTTGTAAAGTAGTGAGCATTTAAAAATATATATTCTGCTTTAGAGTCAAAAGTGCATGGAAAACTCATTGTGCCCCACCCCTATCACTTTTTTTCTTTGTGTTCAGTTTCATTTGAATAGTGAACAGGACGTTATATTTTCTTTACGATATTTTTTAATGATTGATACAATTTTTATTTTCATATGTAACATATAAACATGTACATCTTTTAAAACCTTGTCATTTTATAATATTTTCTTTAATATTGAATAGCTATGGGGATCCACCCGAGTAAAATGGAAATCAAAGTTGTCTATCACTAAAAAATCGTTGAGAATCACTGGCTTACAGGTTTCTGGGATACATTTTCTAACATACCCTTCACTTTCTTTTAGAACGATAGGCTGTGTTTTGAATGAGGTTTGGCTGATATTTCTAGCAGGTACGGTGATCTCAGCCAGGCTTTTGCAGCACCCACTGTAATGTACACAGCAGGCTAGGTCATCCTAAACCATCATTTACTTCTAATAAACCTTCTGAATATTTGAAAGAATTCATTTCTTGGCTCCTCTTTAGTGTTAACTAGTAAAAGTATCTGGCCCTCTTGATTGTTAAGTTGTAAGTTTGATTCCTAGACTGAGCAGAGCATTGAGTCCTTGCGTAAGGTTTTTCATTTTACATTGCTCGCTTCAACTCACCCGAAAATGAGTTACAGTGGCCGCTGGGGTCTAATTCCATGACAGATTGACATACTGTTCAAGGTGGAGTCATGTGTTCTCAGTCTCGCAAACACATCAAAAACTGATTTTCTTTTAACTTTGTTGTTACCCACTCCTCTACATCTTTTACATATGAAGCCCTTCTCCACCAGCTTTCCTGTGATCCCATTGCATCTTTTGTCCGCTTATAGTTTACAGTGAAAACACACAGCATAGAATTCGCACCTACATGTTTCTGAATATTTAGCATGATCCCTTCCCAGGCTGCAGTAGAGATCTGTTTTGTTTTCTGTTTTCTTTTCTGCAAAGTAAATCATTAGTCAAGTAAATCATTAGTCTTTGCTATGTTTACATTTGTTTCACTCAATTCTTGAGCCCAACTCCTACGTCTTGAATTTTTCTTCTAATTCTTTGTCTGATTTATCTTTGAGTACTATTTCTTTGACATAGAGATACCCCCTTGAATATCTCTGCTGTGATGTAGATAACTTTCACAAATAGGAGTGGAGTGAGAATGGGACCCTAACAAAAGCCTACCTGTTTAATGTACATAGCTTGTATGGCCCTCACAAGTCATGTAGCTACACTCAGTTTTCTTAGCAACTACCAGACTACATAATAAGTCCTGAGGTCGATTTGCTTGACTAAAGACAGTACTCCAGCATGGCCGCAGTCAAATGACTGAAACAAGTAAAAGAGTAAGTAACTTGTAAGTCAATCAAAAGGGTAGAAAAGTTAAATGTGCCCTCCCCACCGACTGAATGGGAAAGTATTTTAGAGATGGCTTTACGTCAGATGTTGAAATGCTAAAAGTATGATAGGACAAGCACAGGTGTCTTTCTATACAGGTGTTAGATGGTTACCCTGCCTTATATATGGGTGGATTAGAGTAACTGGATAGAAGATAAAGTTGGTGACAAAAAAAAAAGGAGTATAAGAGAGAATAAGGACAGTGGATCAAGGAGGAAGAAAAGGGTGGGCAATTTCGTAAGAATATGAGTGGAGGGTAATAAATGATTAGAGATGGAGTCAGAGGTGGATATAGTGAGTGATAGGCTAGGATGGAGGGGTGGTTGATGGTAAATATCAGTATGGAAGTGGAGAAGGTGAGAGAAATAGAAGTAGCTCAGGAAGGAGGAGATGACAAAGAGGTACCCCAGGAAGGGTGGAGAATAGCAGTATAAAAAAAGTTATAGATAGATAAGGAGATGATTTGCAGGATGTGAGAGGAGGTGGAACTGAACTGAGATGGAGATGAGATATACTTAATGATGACTACAATGAGTGGAGCATCAAAGGTGGGGAAGCGACAATGATAGATATGCAAGATATGCAAGTTATAAGTGAGGTATGGCAAACCTAAAAGGTAGTTTAGAGGAGAGGGAGAGATAATTAAAGGTACAGAAAAAGGTAATTGGTGGAAAATAAGAGCGGGAATGGATGATAATGAAAACGAGATAGGGAAGTGGTTCCAGGAGAAGGAGATAAATGGTAGAACAAAATGCGGATGAAATATGTATTCTCAAATGAGCAACTGAGTAGTGTTGTATCTAGAAGAAGGATTGAGGGATGGGTGTAAGAAATATGTGATGTAAGGAATCCTTGACAGGGCAGCAAGGGAAGATTGGGTGAAGGGTCCAGCATAGATTTGCAATAAACATAATGCTTTTAGGACTTCACTTTTGCCATGACAGATCAGTCTTCTTGAGCAAAGCAAATTGCCAGTCATTTTGGTCCTTTGCCATTGCCACCATGAAGCTCAGCATCTCAGATCAGCCGTTACTTCATCCTCTGTTCTTCTAGGTCTCTCATTTCCACAAGTTCCATCCTCTTTAACCCTTTAGCATTCAGATTACTCTGTCAAATGTAAAGCCTGTTTAATTACATTATTTTAAATTAACTGTACAGCATCTTGTAACTCTGAGATTTTGATGATGTCCCTGTTTATTTTTAGAATGACTTTGTAGGGTAGGTGTGAGAGGTCAGAGCTGGCTGGTTTGAGCATAAAACAGGAAGACAATTTTGGCCTGATGTGGCTGGTTTAAACACTAAAGGATTAAGCAACTGGCACTTCTTTATACTGCTGTCCCCATCTAAATGTATCCCATAACCAATCCAGTGCAGTCTCCTTTCTTGCGTACCACATCTGATTCCTCTTAAGACTAATTTTTCTCCTAACACATTTGCACTTTGCCATACATGCACACTGATGTTGCACATCCAACAGAGCATACAAGTTTCGTTCCTTTCTAGTCTTCACATGTCTTCAGCATTCAACACACACTACATGCTGTAATGCAGTTGGTGTTAGGCATGATATCATGTTTCAAAAACCATGCTAAAATATAGTATGTATGAGCAAGACCTGATACAAATAAGAACCGACTCGGACACTGACAAACAATCCAAGCTAAACTAGCATAGAAAGCAGGCAGGAAATCATGTTATGTGTGGTTTATGAATTACACTGTGTAACAAAATTTTTTTTGTCTTTGGTCAGTTAGTGTTATTACTATTCTCTTCAAAATTTACTTTTTGCAACTTGGACATCAGTGTTTTGAAACTGACCTATTTTCCATTACATTTCAGACAGATTCAGCACTGAGTTGCTGAGGCAGAAATATCATTATAGCAAATATTCTGCTCAAAACCACAGATTTGCTTGTCAGTTGCTTGACCTTAAACACTTGAGCATGTCCTTTAGTGACTGACAATATGCGCATCTCTGATTACGAGCAGGAGTAATGGAATGGCAGACATCATAGCAATGTGCTGAGAGGGATTCTTTAGGGTTCGAGTAAATGTAACAAAAGCAAAGTCTGAAGGAAATATTAGCCATTTTTCATACTTTGTAGGGGTCAGCAAATAAGGAATAACAGTTGCTACCCAAGGACAAAAATCGTTGGATCTTTTTGGTTTGAACAGCAGTTTTTTCTAGCGGTGTTATATGAAATTGTCACCCATAATTATGACCCTAATATCGATCTATTGCATTTCAATCTGTTTTAGGGTGAGGGTCAGTTAGGGTTAGGGGTGGGGGGAAGGGTGTCTTTTTTCATCAGAAATGTAAATAAACCCAATCTGTTTCTTAAACGAGGGACATATTCATATGGCACAAAATGTTTTCACCTCAATAGACGTCATTGATTGGTTGAAATTGCAGAAATTGAAGAAAAAAACAACAAATATCTTACAAACTATAGAATTTTCTCAATAAAGTCAAGAGAAAAAGATGTTTTATAAACACATTCTACCAGTATATGAAGTTTAAAATTTTTTAGTTACCTAGAAATTATGTTAAAAACTGCCGTTCAAACCGAAAAGATCCAAATCGTTTTACACAGTGTTTATGAATGATGTTTGATATATTTGGTGCCTTGTATTTGTGATTTAGTTCTCTATGGCTTGATCTATTAGTTAGTTAGAATACTTGTTTATTAATGTTTGTTTTACTCTGTGATTTTCTTTGTCTCGCGTATCATTCGTGGAGGATAATCTTAATGCAGAATACTGCCTCAAGAAGTGTCATCTAACCTTTTCTAGTATATATAAAACGGATGTAAAATTTTAAATGCTGCTGATGGTGCGGGCAGTGACACGATGTCTATGGATTCAGATATTCACCTCGGTGTTGTCTGGCTGCTGCTAGTTACTAGGGTAAAAAAAGACAACCTGTTATTTCATTTGTCAGCTGCTTAACAACTACAGATACTACCCAGGTACAACCCGGATACAAGCTGGAATATATTCATTCTGCTTATTCACTTCTTGCTGTAGTGTTTTTTTCTTTCCTTTACATTATTGCTTAATGTGTTCTAGGTTTCACATTTCTTAAGATTGAATGAGAAATAACTACACTTCATTTAAACAATAGAAATGGATTCATAAAACCCTTCCAGTTACGAAACACAAATGATCAATCTTGTTATAAACTTTCCTTCTCTCTCTCTCTCTCTCTCTCTCATATTCAAATGAGTTACTACTGTGATGAAAAAGCATTCCAGTGCTACTAGTTGCTATTGAGATAATTGCAGAATAGAAATAGTAAGATTACTGTAATAAATGTAAGTTGCTGTAATACATGTAAATATAATGGCATGCACAAGATACTCTAAAAATCATATTCTGTGTTGTGTCAATCATTAAACCACCAGTGATCTAATGTGCTTCTTCCATCAAAGTAGATTGTGTGCATATATTATTGACTGATGAGTCATTTATAAAGCAGTGGGTTAGAAGAATTCATAACGAACTATACGAGGGGCGTTCAATAAGTAATGCCCCTGACCCACTTCCCATAGCAGTAGAGCAACGACACTTGGCACAGTTATTAGTCTTTTCCTACATAGGAACCACCCAGAGTTATACATTTCTCCCATCGTTTGATACAGCTCTGGAAACCGTTTTTGTAGAAGACCCCAGCTTGGTCCTCCAACCACGACGTGACTTCAGAAATCAAGGCTGCATCATCTGGGAAACGCTTTCCTTTCAAAATCAACTTCATGGCTGGGAAGAGGTGAAAATCAGAGGGTGCAAGGGGAGGAGTTCATAGCTGCACGCCTGTGCTTCTGATCTGGCGACACGCAAGTTGTGGACCGGAGCGTTGTCCTGCAGGAGGAGGATGCCTTTGCTGATCTTGCCCCGCCTCTTGATTTTGATAGCTTCTCTTAATTTCCTCAAAAGTGAAGCATAATAGGCTCCTGTAATTGTGGTACCCTTTGCCATGAAATCTGTCATCACTACTCCGTCCTGGTCCCAGAAGACTGTGAGCATAACCTTGTCAGCGGAGGGCTGCACCCTTGCCTTCTTTGGAGGGGGTGAGTCACGGTGCTTTCACTGCATTGCCTGGGCTTTGGTCTATGGATCATAGTGATGGACCCAGGTTTTATCCTGTGTGATCAGTCTTTTGAAAAATTTTGACTCATCTTCTTGGCACATCTCCAAATTCATCCTCGAGCACTCAACGCGTTCTTGCTTCTGGAAAGGTGTGAGCAACCTGGAAATCCATCTGGCAGACACCTTTTGCATATGCAAATGGTCATGAATGATAGTTTCCACAGACCTGGTACTAATCTTGACCTTATGGGCTATTTGGCGAATAGTTATGCGTTGACCTTCCAAAATGGCAGCCTCAACTTGGCGGACAGACGTCTCATCAACGGCAGAAAGGGGCGACCAGATCTGGGAGCTGTTTCCACAGAGTTCCGACTATGTTTGAATTCACAATGCCAGCGTTTTACAAGGTCATATGATGGGGCATCATCACCATAAGTTACTTTCTTTTCATCAAAAGTCTCCCGTGGTGTGCGTCCTTTCAAATACAAAAACCAGATCATTGCTCGACACTCAACAGGCTCCATTTCACACTTGAGTCAGTTCAAACACCTGTAAATCAGAAACCACAATTAGTTCAGAGCTGTAATTCGCCACTTAATCTATAGATGTATAAATAAGTGCACATGCAAAATTTCAGCTAGATCAAACAACTGCAAGTGGGTCAGGGGCATTACTTATTGAACGCCCCTTGTATGTACACTAACATTTAATTATGTCCCTCTTTTATTTTCTCTTTTACTTGTTTCAGTCATTTGACTGCGGCCATGCTGGAGCACCACCTTTAGTTGAGCAAATCGACCCCGGGACTTATTCTTTTGTAAGCCCAGTACTTATTCTATCGGTCTCTTTTGCCGAACTGCTAAGTGACGGGGACGTAAACACACCAGCATCGGTTGTCAAGCAATGCTAGGGGGACAAACACAGACACACAAACACACACACATACATACATATATACGACAGGCTTCTTTCAGTTTCTGTCTACCAAATCCACTCACAGGGCTTTGGTGGGCCCGAGGCTATAGCAGAAGACACTTGCCCAAGGTGCCACGCAGTGGGACTGAACCCGGAACCATGTGGTTGGTTAGCAAGCTACTTACCACACAGCCACTCCTGTCTGTTTGCAACTTTTAGTTCATACCCCTAAGATGTCATCATTTCATGGTCAACAAAAATTAATAGCAAGCATATTCTACAGTTAATTTAACGGTTGCAACCATTCTCTTTAGACATTCTTTTGTTTTGGTCCTTATGTCAATGGAGGAAAATTCTTATTAAATGCTAATAATAATTTGCCCTTAATTTTTAATTAAAATGTATTTTCCATTAAGATTTTTTAATTAATCTTTTTTAACTAAACAGTTTGAAACTTCAAATACTGGTAGAATTTCTCATGCAGAACACGTTTTACTCTGAACGTTTTTGACAAAATTTCATATTTTAGAAGTTATTTTGTGTTAAAGTTGTTGTAATTGGGTAATTTCAACCAATCAATGACATGTATTCAGTTGAAGAAAACTACTGCTGTTTGTTATAGTAATCAAAGAGGAACAACGTCCGGGTCATCTCTACTAAATGTCACCAATCTGTTCAAAGACCTATAGGGCAATGAGTCTGCAGCTAGCTTTTTTGTTATCAACATATATGCAGTTTCAAAAGGTGGCGAGCTGGCAGAAACTGGCGAAATGCGTAGCTGTATTTCGTCTGCTGTTACGTTCTGAGTTCAAATTCTGCTGAGGTCGACTTTGCCTTTCATCCTTTCGGAGTCGATAAATTAAGTACCAGTTACGCACTGGGGTCAATGTAGTAAAGAAATATATATGTAGTTTCAAAATGCCATATTTTACAACTATGAGATGTATTGTTATTGTCGTAATTTTATCTTACTATAATCAACAACAAACACATAGGCGCAGGAGTGGCTGTGTGGTAAGTAGCTTGCTAACCAACCACATGGTTCTGGGTTCAGTCCCACTGCGTGGCAAGTGTCTTCTACTATAGCCTCGGGCTGACTAAAGCCTTGTGAGTGGATTTGGTAGACGGAAACTGAAAGAAGCCTGTCGTATATATGTATGTGTTTATGTTTGTGTGTCTTTGTTTGTCCCCCCCCCAACATTGCTTGACAACCGATGCTGGTGTTTTACATCCCCGTAACTTAGCGGTTCCGCAAAAGAGACTGAAAGAATAAGTACTAGGCTGAAAGAATAAGTCCTGGGGTCGATTTGCTCGACTAAAGGCGGTGCTGCCGCATGGCCACACTCAAATGACTGAAACAAGTAAAAGTGTAATAGAGAATAACATAATTCTCTGTTAATAAATGGTTTTCTCACAACAATTTAAAGTTATGTTAGCGATAATTTATTTTAATAACATAACTTTCTGTTAGTAAATGATATTTTCTTACACTAACATGCAATAATTTTTATTTTGAAGTATTTAAAAAAATATTTGGAAATTATAAAGAGAAATGAATGTCCATATTTTAAAACCAAATTTAAAAAAAAAAAACTCTGAAAACTGGAAAATTTTGGAATTAGGGGGCAGATATTTAAAAAAAAATTTTTTGGGATAATTGTATTAATTTCATTTTGCAGATGACAGAATGGAAAAAATTTGTGGAAATTCTTAAAATATAAAAATCATGAGGAATTTAAAGTACATACTTCAATCAGAACTCCGCCAACCTTTCTTTTAATTTGTAATTTGTGTATGTGATGAGTGTATTTAAAAACCTGATCTTCAATATAAACTTAAAAGAAAGTGTTTTTAGAAATCTTGTCATTTAGCTGTTGTTTCTAGTGTGTCATAGTTAACAGTTGCACTACCCTCTTTTTTTCCCCCCCAAATTTTTTTGGATTCCTTATGTTTTTGATATAGGAGATTAGAGTTTTGACCCAAAACAATGTTTTCAAAATTTTAATTTCCCCTTCCCCGATCCAATTTTTTAATTCTTAACTTTTTTTGAAATTTATTTTTGTAATCCCCTTAGAAAAATACAGAGATTATAAAACTTTAAACAAAAATTCTTTTTAAACTTTTTCGTTAAAAAAAACACTGAAATCCCCTACCCCAACCTCCACCCTTCACTTCTCCACTTTCAAAAAGCTAAAAACTGCAAATCTTTTACTTTGAGCTTTTTTGAAATTTTTTTCAGAAATGATCTGCTATTTCAGTAGAATTCTACACATGCGTGAAACATCAGATAAAAGTGAAACATTTGCAGTTCTTATCTCTTTGAAAGTGGGAAGGTGATGGTTGGGCGAGGTGGGGGAAGTTTCTTTAAGAAAAATTAAAATTTAAACAAAAAACAGAATTTCCCTGGTTTGTAATCCCCTTGAATGGATCTTTCTATCTACTACATATTACTAATATTTTATTTAAACAACCCTAGGGAAATAACCCATACCACCTGCAACTTTTAGTGAAGCAATCAATATTTGATTCTCACGATCAGCCAACCTAATTCTGCATTTTACTACTCAGTTTTGAACTGCTAAACATTATTATTGCACTTCCTTAATTTGAATCTTAAACCATAACCCTTTAGTGTTCACATTATTCTACCCAAAGTAATCCTTTTTCATCCACATTGTTTTGAACTAATCAGGCATTATCTTGTAGCTTTGAAATTTTGATGAGGTAGCTGTTAATTTTTAAAACAATATTGTAGGGTTGGTGTGAGAGACCAGACCTGGCCATTTTGAACATAAAACAGGCAGAATACTTTTGGCCGGTTTAAATGCTAAAGGGTTAAAGACTTCATTCGTACATTTCTCACGGACAACTCTATGTTGGATGCTCCAGAGTTGGAAATTCGGAAAATTTATTCATTTATGCACCCAACAGCAAAACCAAAAACATTGTGTATCACGAAGCCCTGCAAGACTGACATTTTGGAACAAAGATGCCTTTCCCTCTGACAATCTCTCTCGCCAACCTCCGACAACCTCTCTCGCCAACCTCCGACAACCTCTCTCGCCAACCTCCGACCACCTCTCTTGCCAACCTCCAACAATCTCTCCCTCCTCCAGCTGACAGTTTTTTGTACATTTTTGCAATGGAAAATACACCTTTTGTGGCAGTTATAATGAAATTGCTTTCTTATATCAGAGTAATAAGGCATTTCAATAGAACATCTTTAGCCCCGGGAATTACCAGGTACACCAGCTAATATATATATATATATATTGGGGTGCAGTGCTAGACACATATGGTTTTTTACACCTTTAACCATACGGGCAAATTTTTTCTCTATAATAACTGCAGTAAATTTGCCTTTAGAAGTTGAAATATGCAACAAAGGTATTTTAACTAACCTAAAATTCACTTATCCCTAAACACTGTTTGGTGCTGATACCAAAAAATGTATATATCATCATCATCATCATCATCATCAATTAAAGTCCATTTTCCAAGCTGGCATGGGTTGGACGGTTTGACTGGGGTCTGGAGAACCAGTGGCTGCACCAGGCTCCAATCTGGTCTGGCAGAGTTTCTATAGCTGGATGCTTTCCTCACGCTAACCTCTCTGAGAGAGTAGTGGGTGCTTTTTACATGCCACTGGCACAGGAGCCAGTAAGGTGGGCCTGGCAATGATCACATTCAGATGGTGCTTTTTACATACCACCAGCACAGGAGTTAGTTAGGGGGTACTGGCATCAGTCACAATTGGTTGGTGCTTTTTACATGCCATTGGCACCGGAGCCAGTAAGGCGGGCCTGATAACAAACATGTTCGGATGGTGCTTTTTATGTACCACAGGCACAGGAGCCAGTCAGGTGGACATGGCATCGACCACGTTTGGATGGCACATTTTACGTGCCATTGGCACAGGAGCCAGTCAGGGGGCACCGGCTCCAGCTATTATATTGGTTTTACTTGACTCAACAGGTCTTCTCAAGCATATCATATTGCCCGATGCATCAGGAGTATTCTTAACAGAGCTGGACATGCATGGCTGTGATCTCACTTTAATTTCTGGGTTTTCTCAATCACTGCGTATCTCCAAAGGTCCTGGTCTCCTGTCATTGCCTCTGGGAGGCCCAATGTTTGAAGGTCATGCTTCACCACCTCACCGCATGTCTTCCTGGGTCTACCTTTTCCACAGGTTCCTTCTACAGTTAGGGAGTGGCACTTCCTCACACAGCTGCCTTTATTCATACATAACACATGTCGCCTCTCTTGCACACCACATTTGATGCTTCTTAGGCCCAATTTTTCTCTCGGGGCGCTTACACTCTGTTGTGTATGCACACTGCCATTACACATCCAGCGGATCATACTAGCTTCATTTCTTTCAAGCTTATGCATGTCCTCAGCATTCATGGCTCATATTTCACTGCTGTGTAGCATGGCAGTTCACACACATGCCTCATACAGTCTACCTTTCACCCTGAGCGAGAGGCCCTTAGTTGCCAGCAGAGGTAAGAGCTCCCTGAACTTTGCCCAGGCTATTCTTACTCTGGTCACTACACTCTCAGAGCAACCACCCCCGTCTTTGTGTTTGTCCCTCACCACTGCTTGACAACTGGTGTTTGTTTGTTTATGTCCCCTGTAACATAACAGTTTGGTATAAGAGACCAATAGAAGTATTAAGCTTAAAAAATAAGTACTGGGGTTGATTTGTTCAGTGCATCTTTGTGGCTGCCTCTCACCACTTACCAACTGGTGTTGGTTTGTTTATGTTCCCATAAGCAGTTCCACAAAAGAAGCTGATAGAATAAGTACCAGCCTGCTCACAATTCAATGAATGAAACAGACAAATGATAAAAGAAGGGCTGAGTATACCTTCATTACATACCCCTTTCTTTTTTATTATCTTTTATTAATGCTTAATTAGAAGAAGAAGGGCAATCCCCAAGACTCTTTTCAGGGCCTTCCAGACTTGTAGGAATCTGTCTCAAGACATCCAAGAGTCAGCCAGGTGATGGTGTTTCACTGAGTGGTAGATTGAGTTTTCTTTTGAAATTCAAAGCAGATACGAGTGAGGGATGTAGAGTGATGTAATTCCATTTATATCTGAGCATTTGCAGATGAAATTATTATCCTCAGGAAAAAGAGAATGGGAGAAAATCCATTTTATTGACTTGGCAAACAAACTCATCAGTGATTAGTGTCATTTACCACAAACTAGTGAAGGCGCGTGGCTTAGTGGTTAGGGCATTCGGCTCACGATTGTAAGGTCGTGAGTTCGATTCCCAGCGATGCGTTGTGTCCTTGAGCAAGACACTTCATTTCACGTTGCCCCAGTCCATTCAGCTGGCAAAAATGTGTAGTACCTGTATTTCAAAAGGCCAGCCTTGTCACGCTGAATCTCCCTGAGAACTACGTTAGGGGTACACGTGTCTGTGGATTGCTCAGTCACTTGCATGTTAATTTCACGAGCAAGCTGTTCCATTGATCATATCAGCGGGGACCCTCGTCGTCGTAACTGACGGAGTGCTCCTTACCACAAACTACTTTTACTGATTGAACTATCATTAAAAAGTAGTGTGGCATATGAAATTTAATGTACAGGCCATTGAGACATAACTGAAGACAACAATAGCCTTGACTCTGTCCGTTATTTACACTGCATTCCTTTTTGTTTGTTTGTGCGCATGTGTGTGGGTCAGTGTGTGTGTGTGTGTGTGCCTATACATGCATGCATGTATGTATGCATGTGTGTGTATGCATGTGTATATATATGTATGCATGTGTGTGCATCTGTATGTATGTATTCTGCATATTCATGTGCTTGCATGTCTGTGTTTGTGTAGTTTCTATGTATGTTTGTGTGTGTGTGTGCCTATGAATGCATGTATGTGTGTATGTATGTATGCATGTGTGTGTATACATGTGTGTGTATGCATGTGTATATATGTATGCATGTGTGTGCATCTGTATGTATGTATTCTGCATATTCATGTGCTTGCATGTCCATGTTTGTGTATTTTCTATGTATGTGTGTGTGTGTGAGCGTGTGTTTGTATATGTATGCACCTCTGTCTCCTTGTGTGTGTGTGTGTGTGTGTGTTATGCAACTATGTACCATGTTTGTATGTACAGATGTGCATCTCTATATGTGTGGACCCGTGTCTCCATATGTGTCCTTGTGTGAAGTAAAGTGTGTGTGTATATATGGTCACGTGCTTCAGTCTCCATTTGCGTATGTGCGCTTGTCTGTTCATATAACCTATGTACCTATCCGTCTGTACGTTGATCTGTTTATTTTCATATCCATATGCTTACATACATGTGTATATACACACATACATACATCTGTCTACGTAACAGCCCACTAACTATTTTACGCTACCTGTGTAAACTGTGGGTATGGAGGTATGGTATTTATTGTGTATATTTCCTATTTAGTATCGGGGAAGTTTCATCTATAAGGACGTACTCCCGTATTTCTCTGAGTATTGGGTCTTTTGGGTGCTTGGATATGGAGACACAAGTCCACACATATAAAGATGCACATCTGTACATACAAACATGGTACATAGTTGCAAAACACACACACACACATGAACACTGACAGAGGTGCATACATATATACAAACACACACTCACACACACATAAAAAAATACACAAACACGGACAGGCAAGCACATAAATATGCAGAATACATACATACAGATACACATGCATACACACACATGCATACATATGTACATGCATGCATAGACACACCCACACACATGCGCACAAACAGACAAAAAAGAACGCAGTTTAAGTAACGGACAGAGTCAGGACTATTGAAAAGGTTGCAAGACGCAACGAAAATTTTAGGAAAATAAAAATAAGAAATAAGTGGAAATTTTACCGGTGAGTGTGTTAAATTATAAGTCGCAAAAAGAAAATGACTCTCCCCAGACACAGCAGAATATGCTTCAACAAACAAACTCACATAAACAATTTTGCAAACCAAATCCAAAAACGAAATATAAGACAACAAATACACCCTTTAGCATTCACATTACTCTGTCAAATATAATTCTTATTATTTACATTTATTTTAAAATTAGTCTTGCATTATCTTATGGCTTCAAGATTTCGATGTTCTGACTGATAATTTTTAGAACAAATTTGTAAGATGGCTGTGAGAAACTGGATCCAGCTGCTTTGAACATGTAACAGGGTGAATATCTGGGCCAGATAAAGTAGCAAACTGGCAGAATTTTTTACACACCTTGCGAAATACTTGGTCTGTTCAGGGTTCAAATTCTGCCAAGGACGACTTTTCCTTTTATCCTCTTGGAGTCAATAAATTAAGTACCAGTTGAGCACTGGGGTCAATGTAATCAACGTAGCTACTCCTATAAAAGTTGCACCCTTCTGCCAAGTCATGCCATGCCAGTGTGGCAGAATAGACTCATCAAACTAGTATGAGCTCAATCTCAAATTCATGTTGATGGAGAGAACATGGCTGAGGGCTTTGTCCCACAATGAATTGAACATGGGCAGACCAATCCAATGGCCAGTTTAAATGCTAATAACTTAAGTTTTTTGATAGATTTATTCATCTCTATTATGTTACAATTTTACAGTTGTCTGTCAAATTGAATAAAATTTTCCGTAAATAAATCCAAGTTAGTGGCTGGTTAATCCTTATATTTTAGGTATAATGATAATGGATTTCCTCTAATGCAAAGATTATAGTTTTACTAAAGGAGTGTGTACAAGGGGGTACTGAAAAGTTCCTGGCTTTGGGTAAAAGAAAATAGAGGAGGATCAATTAATTATAGAGTAGTTGTATACTGTCAACTTAATGTGACAGTCCCATGAAGGGAATCACACCATCGCTATTTAGCCCTAGGAAGCATCGACACTTCCTGTCGGCCTTGATGCATTTCCTGTGTCCTTATGTTTACAAGGGGGAGACAAGCACCCAGCTAAACCTGCATCCAGAGACTAGTTTCTGAGCCTTGTTCGTCATCAGTCTGGAGTAGCATGGCCTGCTAGTTGGAGATGCTTGTCTAGGCCTGGTAAACATATAAGAATTCTAGTGAAATAAATCCACTGATTACAAAAAATAGAAATATTACATTTCTAAATATCTCAGAGAGATATAAGCAGTAGTGGTATGATAGAGTAGTTGTATACTGTCAACTTAATGTGACAGTCCCGTGAAGGGAATCACACCACTGCAATTTAACCCTAGAAAACATCGACGCTTCCTGTCGGCCTTGATACATTTCCTGTGTCCTTATGTTTACAAGGGGGAGACAAGCACCTCCACCCAGCTAAGCCTGCAGCCAGAGACTAGTTTCTGAGCCTTGTTCGTCATCAGTCTGGAGTAGCATGGCCTGCTAGCTGGAGATGCTTGTCTAGGCCTGGTAAACATATAAGAATTCTAGTGAAATAAATCCACTGATTACAAAAAATAGAAATATTACATTTCTAAATATCTCAGAGAGATATAAGCAGTAGTGGTATGATAGAGTAGTTGTATACAGTCAACTTAATGTGACAGTCCCATGAAGGGAATCACACCACTGCAATTTAACCCTAGGAAACATCGACGCTTCCTGTCGGCCTTGATACATTTCCTGTGTCCTTATGTTTACAAGGGGGAGACAAGCACCCCCACCCAACTAAGCCTGTATTCAGAGACTAGTTTCTGAGTCTTGCTCATCATCAGTCTGGAGTAGCATGTAATTATGATTTTATTCAACATATTTTCCTCTCAGATTCACAACTTATTGCAGCAGTCCTTCAAATTTTCTAAACTGGGAAAGAACTCAGAAGGTTGGGCCTTCGACCAGGCCTTTCACAATACCCTTAAAGCCAGGAACTTTTCAGCACCCCTTCGTAGTTTCTTTTTCTTTTCTAGCTGACCTGATTCGTTCAAAGTGCTTGTTTTATTAATGCAGTAGTGTGTAATTTGAGGGAATTTCATTGCTACTTCTGCAAGATAGAGTAACCCATCTAGAGACGCCACTCCTTACTGGTTTCATGACATCATTGATCTTTATTCTTTTTTAATGTTTGTTTTATTTATTTATTTATTTTTTGTTTGGGAGTGGTTTACAGTGAGTGAATTGTTTCTAAGCAAAAACAGAAAATGCATTTGCTTTGCAGGATTTCTCATGTGAAGTAAGTGCAGTTGTAACAGATGTTCTTATACACCCACTCACCCACTTGAATAAACAAATGCACTGACCTCTTCAGTGGTTCTCCATCCCAAGATTCCTGATGTGAAATCATGTGTTGAAATAGATTTTGTCCTATTTCCTGGGATCTCTTTTACTCTTTTACTTGTTTCAGTCATTTGAGTGTGGCCATGCTGGAGCACCACCTTTAGTCGAGCAAATCGACCCCAGGACTTAAAATTTGTAAGCCTAGTACTTATTCTATCGGTCTCTTTTGCCACCCGCTAAGTTACGGGACATAAACACACCAGCATCGGTTGTCAAGCGATGTTGG
>NC_043009.1:9673136-9680636 GCF_006345805.1 Octopus sinensis | reverse complement strand
CAACAGGGTACATTTGTATGTTTGTATACGTGCAGATTTGTATGTTTCCTCATGCATATGTATGTGTCTGTCTGTCTGTCAATCAATCAAACACTCGTTTCCACCCTCAACTTATAATCAATCTGTAAATATATATAGATCTCAGAATGTAACCTGATACCAGCTGTTTGCCTGTTGGTACTTTTATTCAATTATATACTGAAGCCCTGCTGATTACCATATCATCGTTACGCTGCTAAAACACCCCTGCATTTTTATTTGCAATTCAAGACAAAGTTTATGCAACAAGTCAACCCGAGAATTACCTGTATGTACCTATTATCTTAAGTCATCAGAATTGCAGGAGTGACTGTGTGGTAAGTAGCTTGTTTACCAACCACATGGTTCCAGGTTCAGTCCCACTGCGTGGCACCTTGGGCAAGTGTCTTCTACTATAGCTTCGGGCCGACCAAAGCCTTGTGAGTGGATTTGTTAGACGGAAACTGAAAGAAGCCCGTCGTATATATGTATATGTATATATATATATATATATATATATATATATGCATGTGTGTGTTTGTGCATCTGTGTTTGTCCCCCTAGCATTGCTTGACAACCGATGCTGGTGTGTTTATGTCCCCGTTACTTAGCGGTTCGGCAAAGAAACCGATAGAATAAGTACTGGGCTTACAAAAGAATAAGTCCCGGGGTCGAGTTGCTCGATTAAAGGCGGTGCTCCAGCGTGGCCGCAGTCAAATGACTGAAACAAGTAAAAGAGTAAAGAGTATTACCTGAATTTTATTATTATTTTTAAATATCAATGTATCGTCAACCTGTGTGATGTAAGTGTGTGTGTCTTTGTATTTTCTATAAAGACTATTTCAACTTTAATCCTAGAAGGCCTGACTGAGTACTTCAATTTTCAGGATCTGTCTGGAACCAAAGTTCAGCTAACCTCTCCTTTTCTTTTGACCTCTCTATATACACACACATGTATATATATATATATTATATATATATATACACAAATATTTTATAATTAAGGTTCTGCTAATTGCTTCACCACATACCGAATTTAGAAACAGGAGTTAAAATTCCTTCTCTACTACTATAAACTGAACCCTAATTATAATTATGTTTATAATTATAAAATATTTGTATAATTTTACCGATCTACTTGGTGAAATTATTAATTAATTGATTGATTGATTAATTAATTTAATTGATAAATTTTACCCTTTTATTATTAATTATATGTATATGTATATATATCAAGAAAATTAGATGACAAAGGGGTAAAGATAGTTAAGATATGAACTTCATTTCCTTACAGTTGTTTCTGCCATAAGATGCAGCAGACTCATAGTTGAATGACTGAGTAACATCCTATAACTTCATTGGAGTCTTGATACTCACAGTTTACTCTTTTATTTGTTTCAGTCATTTGACTGCGGCCATGCTGGAGAACCGCCTTAAAAGGTAAATTGATCCCAAGACTTATTCTCTGTAAAGTATGTATTCTATTGGTCTCTTTGGCTGAACAGCTAAGTTATGGGGACATAAACACACCAGCATCGGTTGTAAACTGATGGTGGGGAGGCGGGGACAAACACAGACACATGCACATACACAAATATATATATGTATATATATGTATGTATATATATATATATATATATATATATATATATATTGTTCAAAGGAATTCCAATTTTGTGTTTTATTTATATTCTTTATAATATTAATGTAGAATATAGAATATATAGTATAAAAAGTATATATAGTAGTAGTATAATGAAATGAAGTATTGATTGTCTTATTGAATAGAAAATATTAAGGGACTAGTATACTTTCTTGCATTAAAGCGGTCTTCAAGGTCCCAGATTGTGACAGGAGTGTATATATATAATAATTGCAGCGTGGAAGGTGTTTATAAGCCATTTAAGAAACACACAAAACCTTTAGATTCACTTCAACATTTAAATTTAATTTGTCAAAATATTTTCGTCGCTTTGAGACCGCGACTTGTTCACTGACAAAACTTCGTGCTGCATCAAATTTAAATGAATCTAAGTGAATCTAACGGTTTTTGTGTGTTTCTTAAATGGCTTATAAACACCTTCCACGCTGCAATTGTTTTCGTTCCAGCACACGATCTCAGATCAAGTCACTCGCTATGCAAGTACATCTGTGTGTGTGTGTATATATATATATATATATATACTCTTTTACTCTTTTACTTGTTTCAGTCATTTGACTGCGGCCATGCTGGAGCACCGCCTTTAGTTGAGGAAATCGACCCCGGGACTTATTCTTTGTAAGCCCAGTACTTATTCTATCGGTCTCTTTTTGCCGAACTGCTAAGTGACGGGGACGGAAACACACCAGCATCGGTTGTCAAGCAATGCTAGAGGGACAAACACAGACACACAAACACACACACATACATATATATATATATATACATATATACGACAGGCTTCTTTCAGTTTCCGTCTACCAAATCCACTCACAGGGCATTGATCGGCCCGGGGCTATAGCAGAAGACACTTGCCCAAGGTGCCACGCAATGGGACTGAACCCGGAACCATGTGGTTGGTTAGCAAGCTACTTACCACACAGCCACTCCTGCTATTAAAAAGATCCAATACGAGGAAACAAGCTCCTCTTATAAGGATGGAACCATCCAATTTTCACTGGTTTCCTGGTTTAATACCCGTATAGTAGAATAAATATTCTACAATATAAATGGTTATATATACAATATATAATAATAAAAGGAAAATGGAGAGTTAAACTGACATATGTTAATTTTATTAGCATAATATTATATCATTATTATAATATAAATCACCATCATCATCATCATCATCATTTAACGTCCGCTTTCCATGCTAGCATGGTTTGGATGATTTGACTGAGGACTGGCGAACCAGATGGCTGCACCAGGCTCCAATCTGATCTGGCAGAGTTTCTACAGCTGGATGCCCTTCCTAATACCAACCTCTCCAAGAGTGTAGTGGGTGCTTTCATTAATAATCCCGACAATGGTTTCATTTCATATTTTGGAAATATTTTGAGTAAGAATCTCGTCAGGGTAAAGTATGACAAAAATTACATATGAGAAGTTCGAAATCTTAAAACAGACTGAATTTAATATATGTTTATGTTTGTCAGTGTGAGAGTTAATGATTTAATTTTAGAAAAATATAATAAAATAAAATAAAAATTAATATAACAGTTATACAAGATGTGTGTGTATATTTAAGAATATCAATTGAAGTATATTTCTGCGTGTTAATATTTTAAAACAGAAATAGTTTGTTATTAATCTACAGTAAATAACGACTTTCAGTTCTATACTATTAAGAAAATTAAACCATATACAAAAAAAAGAAAATTTTCCCAGAAAAATATCCTTTATCTTCACCACACCAACATCATCATCATAATTTTGCATCCACTTTCCATGCTAGCATGGGTTGGACAGTTCAACTGGGGTTTGGGAAACCCGAAGGCTGCACCAGGCCCAGTCTGATCTGGCAATGTTTCTACGGCTGGATGCCCTTCCTAACGCCAACCACTCCGTGAGTGTAGTGGGTGCTTTTTATGTGCCACCGGCACAGGTGCCAGACGAGGCTGGCAAACGGCCACGACTGGATGGTGCTTTTTACGTGCCACTGGCACGTAGGCCAGGCCAGGCTGGCAACGGCTACTATTGGATGGTGCTTTTTACATGCCACCGGCACGGAGGCCAGTTGGGGTGGCGCTGGCAACGGCCACGTTCAGATGGTTCTCTTACATGCCACCGGCACTGGTATCACAGCTATAATTTCCATTGATGTTGATCGATTTCGATTTCGATTTTGATTAAATAATATTATAAATTATGCTATAGTCATTATTTAGTATCCATACTAGTGTGTACATGAAGTAATTCTATCGAAAGTTACATAGTTTTTTAAAAAAGGAAATGAACTTCTGTAAATATATTATGTGTATGTATTTATACATTCGAAGGAACTAGAACTGCAAAACACATTATCTTAATACCAATTTACTAAACATATTTTTTAGAGAAACCCCATTATTTGCTAGTCACACAAAAATTTACTCAGAAAAAATATCCTTTATCTTTCTTACACATTAGTATGGATAATAACAAATAATGATTATGGTATAATTTATAATATTATTTAGTCTCAGCATGTTGAGGATAAAAGATATTTTTCTGAATAAAGTTTTGTCTATCTGTCTGCCTGCCTGCCTGCCTGTCTGTTCATCTGTCATGATTGTCTTCTTTCTCTCTTTTTCTCTCTCTCTGTCTCTGTCTCTCTCTCTGTCTCTCTCTCTCTCTCTCTGTCTCTCTCTCTCTCTCTCTCTCCCACCACATCTGTACACAGTCTTTCAATAATGTCCTGTCTCCTTGGCAATGTAGTTTCTTTGACTTTCTCCCTCTCTCTCTCTCTCCTTCCTCACCACCACTACCCTCAAATTTTTTTATATATCTATTGATTTATCTTTGCATTTCATTTCATTAGACCGTCAGGCACTTATAATTACAGCTATGTATTATTATTATTATTACTTATAGGTTTTTGCAATTGTCAGCTATTGGTCACAGCTCACTTCACTTCCATACTTTGCTGTCCTACTATTACTTCTACAATTGTTACTATAGTGACCACTATCACACATTTTTGGTACCCTTGGTTTCTTCAATTTTATACTGGTTAGAAAGGAATAACTCTTGAATGTAATATATATATATATATATATAATATATATATATATACACACACACATGTATGTATATCTACTACTTATGTGGAAAATCAGAGTGTGTTTGTTTGTGACATTGTTAGCTAACTGCTCCAACATCGTTTTATTGATTTTGATGAAACATGACACGTGAGTAGAACTCATGTCTGGAAACCTCATAACATACTCAGTTTGTTGAAAAAAAATCAATAATATGGCTCCTCCTATCTACTATATATTACTAATATTTTATTTAAACAACCCAAGGGAAATAACCCATACCACCTGCAGTTTTTAGCGAAGTGATCAATATTTGATTCTCATGATCAGCCAACCTAATTCTGCATTTCACTACTCACAGTTTTGAACTGTTAACATTATTATTGCACTTCCTTAATTTGAATCTTAAACATTAAAGACTTCATTCATACATTTCTATACATACATACTTTGTTGAATACCCATTACTCCGATAATTCTGCATTTTTACAGTTACACAACATCCCTAATATCTTTTACCTCTACCCTTGCATTTGCTCCATATTTCCACAGATAGCATAAAATGGCTCTAATTGCAATTTTTTCACCACACATTATCAAAGCTGTAAAATAAGTAATTAATGTTTCTATGTTATATATGAAAATAAAGAATGAACAATGATTTGACAAGTTGTATCAAACTAATAATATAAAATGTAGATATACGTTGCCAAAATTCATCAATGGAAATCTGAAACTTTTGATACAACCTGATGTGCATGCATGCATGCATGAATGTATGTATGTATGTATATATGTATGTATGTATGTATATATGTATGTATGTATGTATGTATGCATGCATGCATGCAGACAAATGAAAGACTGGCACATAACACATTTATTAGGAGTTATATGTATGGATCAAAACAGTTTGATTCAAATTCATTGGTACTCTGGGAGTTTCAAGTGTGATGCTAATCTTCAGCCATTTTGAATTTGAATGAAAGAAGTTGAATGTTATTAATGTAAGGTGGGCAGTGATTGGTCGAGGAATGTCACATGGTGTTGTGGTTTGAGGTTAGTATAACTGTATAACCATATGTAAGTGACCACAGTTGGAAAACACGGCGAGCAGAAAATCAACCACATGGTGGACAGGAAATCGGTCAGGTTGTTGAAGGGGCTATATGCGTAAGTATATAGTTATATATGTGGGTGTGTGGACATGCTCATATGGTTTTGCATGCATGTCTGTATTGATGCGAGTGTGTGCATCTGTACATGGGTGCACTCACATCAGTACAGACATGCATGCTCGCATCAGTACAGATATGCATGCAAAACCATATGAGCGCATCCACACACCCACATAAATAACTATATATTTGCACATATCACCCCTTCCTACCCCCCCTCCAACAACCTGACCGATTTCCTGTTCACCATGTTTTCCAACTGACTGATATATGGTTATACAATTATACCAACATCAAACCACAACACCACATGACCTTCCCCGGCCAATCACAGCCCACCTTACAGTAATAACAATCAACTACTTTCATTCAAATTCAAAATGGCTGAAGATTGGCATCAAGCTTGAAACTCAGAGTACCAACACTCAAAAGGAGTTCAACTACTTCGCCTCCATGAGGCCCAACATTTGAAAGGAACTCAGCGACTTTGCCTCCATGAGGCCCAACATTGAAAAGGTGGCCTTTATGTGCCACTGGCACGGGTGCCAGTTACATGACACCAGCATGCGTGCCATTTGTGTGACATCAGTATCTGCCATGACTGTGATTTTACTTGGCTTGATGGGTCTTCTTCCTAAGCACAATGTAATGCCAAAGGTCACGGTCATTCTCTCCTTGAGGCCCAACACTTGAAAGGAGCTCAGCCACATTGCTTCCATGGGGCCCAATGCTTGAATGGTGCTTTTTACGTGCCACTTACTTGGCACCAGCATCAGCCGTTACTATGATTTCACTTGGCTTGACAGGTCTTCTCAAGCACAGCATATCGCCAAAGGTCTCAGTCACTAGTCATCACCTCTGTGAGGCCCAAAGATCATGCTTCACCTCGTACCATGTCTTCCTGGGTGTACCTCTACCACAAGTTCCCTCTACAGTTAGGGATTGGCACTTGTTTACACAGCTGTCCTCGTCCATCCGTATCTCATAACCATATCAGCACAGTTGTCTCTCTTGCACACCACATCTGATGCCTCTTATGCCTAACTTTTCTCTCAAGATGCTTACAATCTGTTGAACATGCACACTGACATTGCACATCCAGCAAAGTATACTGGCTTCATTTCTTTCAAGCCTACACATGTCCTCAGCTGTCACAGCCCATGTTTCACTGCCATGTAGCATAGCTGTTCGCACACAACATCAAACAATCAGCCTTTCACTCTGAGAGAGCGCCCTTTTGTTGCCAGCAGAGATAGGAGCTCTGAACTTTGCCCAGTTTATCATTATTCTCATAGCTATACTCTCAGGACATCCACTTCCACTACTAACTTGGTCACCTAAATAACGGAAGCTATCTACTACCTCTAGTTTGTCCTCTTGGGAGTTAATGGAGTCTATTTTCTGCACATTTTCAGCATTTATTATACTGTGCATCTTCCACATACAAAAGCTAGTTTCCCTGTTAACCTTCCTCTGATATTACTGCATCTTTTATGTGTCCATAGCTTACACCGGGTGCATCTTATGGAGTTTCTACCTATGCTTTTCTACAGATCGAGCTGGGCCATCTACCTGAAGGGAT
>NC_043009.1:9658136-9668136 GCF_006345805.1 Octopus sinensis | reverse complement strand
GGAGAAAGGCCCTCAGGCCATCCCCTTTGCATTTCTTTAGAATTGCAGGGGATCTATCAGGGCCTGTGGCTGAGTTTGAGCTCATTTCATCAATGGTTGATACCACAGACCAGTTATTTGAGTTGTTGTTGAAAGGTAGTCGAGAGTACACAATATTTCTTGTGTGAACTTGGCTGTAGCTTTGCTAGTTGGAAGCATGAGTGTTGAGCTGGTTGCTCTTTGTGTGACGTTATTTGGGTTTCCAGTAAAAGAGAAGGTCTAAATTAATGCTTCTTAAATGGTCTGCTATGTTTTTTGTTACTATGTCTTTTGTGGCTACCAATGTCAGGACAACTGCCAGAAACACTGACTTTTGAAACCTCCTTTAGGATACTCTGTCTCTGGAATTGTGTGAACTGGGTTCCATCCACTTACACCAGCTAGTAAGCTTCTCTGTGACAGCTCTTGGAGCCATCCTTGTTAATGGAACAAAATGTTCATCTGTTAGTCCAGTAGATGCACTAGCTAACTAAATACAAGCCTACCAATTTTTGGTGTTGAGAAAAACAAACTATCAGGATCTATGTTCAAGTTGCTGGAATATAAAGAATATAGCAACATGAGGAATTCAATACAATTCTTACTGATTTTACATGTTAAATATTAAAATACAACAAACATTTTAACCCTTTCAATACCAACCCGGCTGAAACCAGCTCTGGCTCTGAGTAAAAATGTCTTGTTTTCAAAAGTTTTGAATTAAAATCTTCCACCAAACCTTAGTCACAATTCATGTTCCTAACACTAGTTCAATGTTAACTAAGTTATTTTACTAAATTCTTTGTTATATTTAAAGTACTTGAAAGAAACACAGAACATCTCAAAATAAATACAGTAACGAAAGGATTAAAGTTATTTCATTTTGGGATTTGGTTTGCAAGATTCTTTATGTGAGTTCGTGTGTTGAAGCATATTCTGTTGTGTCTGAGGAGAGTCATTTTCTTTTTGTGCCTTATAAGGTAACAAACTTACCGGTAAAATTTCCAATTTTTTCTTATTTTTATTTTCCTAAAATTTTAGAAGGAAAAATTTTAATGTCATTTTTCCTTCTAAAGTAAGGGTTAATCTTTTTGAACCCATGACAGCTATAGTGCTCGTGATTCCCAAATGTTTAAATATTCACAGATTTTAAGTATCAAAGGAAATATACTGCAAGATATACTTTGTTTTTCATAAACATTTTTCATTTCCTTAATTTTAATCCCAGAAATTTATCAAAATTTATTTTTTTAAATAAACTTAAATAGACTGGAGCCTGGTGCAGCCTCCTGGCTTCCCAGACTCCTGTCGAACCGTCCAACCTGTGCTAGCACAGAAAACGGACGTTAAACAACGATGATGATGATGATGAAAAGGTTTGGTGCACACAAACGTGGGAGTTGTATCACTTTGTTTTTAATACAAAAAATTTTTTGTCCAAATCGCTCCAGTACATGCTGTAAAACACTTGAAATAATATAATAGGAAATTGTGTTCCCCCCCTCTCTCTCTCTATCTATCTATCTATCTATCTCTATCTCTCTTTTCAAAGTAGTTCGGTTTTTTGGTTCAAAGGTACTTAACAAACTGAATTGGAAGAGAAAGGTTCACAGTGTGGGAAATGCTAAATATTTTTGTGAAGTCAGGACAGTGTGGGTCAAGATTCACAAAATACAATAAATAAATAAATAAATAAATAATCATGTTTTAATATATGCTAAACTTTTAAGTGTTAAATTGTAAGTTTTGTAGAAGTTATAGTAAGAGAGAAAAAAAAGAGTATAAATATTTTATACAGCTTCCCTTTATATTGTGTTCCAATAAGTCAGAACATTCAACAAATGGACACTCCTTGCTTTCTATTTTTTTATTGTTTTTTTTTAGTATTTCCTTCTCTCTTTCTGTTTTTATCATATCCTACTTTTGCTCTTTCTGTTTCATTATTTTTCACTCTATCTCTTTTAGCATTCATATCACTCAGTTAAATATAATACTTATTTATTCATGTTTCTTTGAATTAATCACACATTATCTCATAGTTTTGAGACTTTGATGATGTGATTGTTTATTTTTAGAGCGACATGGTTGGGTGGGTGTGAGAGGTCAAATCAAGTTAATTTGAACATAAAATAGGTAGAATATTTTGGCCAGATATGACTGGTTTAAATACTGAAGGGTTAAATCTCATTCTTTATTTCTTTTCTTGTATATTTTTCTTTATTCATTTCTCTCTCTCTCTTAGAGAGAAACCCCTAACATTGATGGAGTTGTTTGAGTACAGATGTAAACTATAGGTATCTTCTGGAAGTTAAACCTACTCCAAGTTTGACAACAACCAGTTTCTTTTACCAAATAACAGAACACATATACAGCCATGCCACAATGAGTCTGAAGAAAACTTTAGTAGCTCATATTCAAATACTATGTATATATATATATTTCTTTACTACCCACAAGGGGCTAAACACAGAGGGGACAAACAACGACAGACAAAGGGATTAAGTCGATTACATCGACCCCAGTGCGTAACTGGTACTTAATTTATCGACCTTGAAAGGATGAAAGGCAAAGTCGACCTCGGCGGAATTTGAACTCGGAACGTAGCGACAGACGAAATACGGCTATGCATTTCGCCCGGCGTGCTAATGATTCTGCCAGCTCATGAAAACACACACACACATACACACACTACAAGAAAGAAGAATACACTGTGGAATTATTAAATTATAACATCTTTTCACATGTTTCATTGACCACAATGTCCACAAACATATTTGCACATATTTTATATATGTATATATATATATATATATAGGGTGAGTTTATGAAAAAAACAAAGGACGAAGACAGGTGGTGTACAAAACAAAGATGTATTACAATCTGGTGTACAATACAAAGATGTATTAGTATGACACCCAGGAATAGAAAAAGTCTTTTATGTTTCAAGCCTACGCTCTTCTACAGAAAGGGACACAGAAAAAACAAGGAGAGAAAAAAATGTGCGTAGTGGCTAACAATCTATCATGCCAATATATATCGATATATATCTGTCTGGCACCTGTGCGGGTGGCACGTAAAAAGCACCCACTACACTCACGGAGTGGTTGGCATTAGGAAAGGCATCCAGCCGTAGAAACACTGCCAGATCAAACTGGAGCCTGGTGCAGCCTCCTGGCTTCACAGACCCCAGTTGAACCGTCCAACCCATGCTAGCATGGAAAACGGACGCTAAATGATGATGATGATATATGTATATGTTGGTAGGGAGGGAGGGATTATGTGGTGCGGTGAATAAACTGTCATCTAAATTACGCAAAAGCAAAAATAATGCTGACATCTCATTTTAACAGACATATTTACCAAAATTACATAAAAATATCTTGAAATACTAAAGAGTAAATTTATTCAATAAAATCGCCAGTAACTTCAACCACATTCTCCAGACGACTCCAGAATCTCCTGCAACTCTTCTGGTCGATCTCCTTGTTTAAGTTAGAGAATGCTATTATAATCCTTGCCTTCAGTTCATCTTTGGTGTTACAAGAAGTTTTGTTGGTCTCTCACTCAACTATGTCCCACACATAATAATCAAGGAGATTGCAGTATGGGGAGTTAGATGGTCAGATTTTAGGGGTGATGTGGTTGCAGAAATTGTCTGACAGCCATGACTGGGTTCTCCTGCTTGTGTGGCATGGTGCAGAGTCCAGCAGCCACCCTCTTGACCCAGGTCAGCACTACCTCCTCCAGGCACTTGATGTAGGCCTCCATGTTGAGTCTGAGGCCATGTAGGAAAATGAATGGAAGCATAACATCATCATCACTTGTGATCACTCCAAACACCATGATTTTGACTGGATGTTTGTGATTTATCACTCAGATTGCTCTGTCCTGAGATTGCACTAACATCACTAAAACTGGTCAATAGTTCTTTAGTAACACAATGCAAAACAGTTTACAGTTGTGACTTATTCAATAAATTGGACATTTCATCTGCAGGAGTAGCTACAAATTTAATCTACTTCATTTTCTATTTCATTCAATGTAACTTTTTGAACTGCATGGATGAAGTCATTTTGAATTCTGTTTGAGGAATCTGAGAAAACAGAAGTTGTATCAAGATGACTTGCCAAATCTTCATCATATTTACTGATTAAATATCAGAGTTCTTTATAATTTCTGCAATTATTGGATTCTCTGGATTCAAAATGATCCTGAAGTGATTATTCCAGGTGACAAGAAAAATAACTGTATTGATTAATCCCTACAGAATGGATGTATTTTGTCTAACATCTTCATTATGCTATTATATGCCCTGCTTTTTTTTTGTCTTTATACACCCCATGTAGTCTAGTGGTTAGGATTCCTGGCTTTCACCCAGGCAGCCTGGGTTCGATTCCCGGCATGGGAATGTTTGTTTTCTTTTACCGTGCCAGTGGCACGTAAAAAGCGCCAACCGATCATGGCCGTTGCCAGCCTCCCCTGGTACCTGTGCCGGTGGCACATAAAAAGCACCAGCTGATCGTGGCCGTTGCCAGCCTCCCCTGGTACCTGTGCCGGTGGCACATAAACAGCACCAACCGATCATGGCTGTTGCCAGCCTCCCCTGGTACCTGAGCCGGTGGCACATAAAAAGCACCCACTACTTTCACGGAGTGGTTGGCGTTAGGAAGGGCATCCAGCCGTAGAAACATTGCCAGATAAGACTGGAGCCTGGTGCAGCCTTCTGGCTTCCCAGACCCCGGTCAAACCGTCCAACCCATGCTAGCATGGAAAACGGACGTTAAACGATGATGATGATGATGATGATCTAATTGTAAGTCTAAGCAAATATTCTGAAAAGTCCTATAACATACATTTCAGTCATTTGGATTAATATTTCTAAAATAAAAAGATATTTCATAAAAGAAATAGGCACACCAGGGTGTGTGTGTTTATACATGCAGGAATTGAGTAAATTTGAATAAAACAGCAAATAATCTTTGTAAATCTATACAGCAGTTTACAATTATTGTTAAAAAAATTTTTTAATGTTGTGAGCATTTGAAATTGAACCGTGTTCCTTATTTGAAGATATTTCCCTCCTTCTCTCCCTCCCACTTTCCCTCTCATCAATCTTAGAAGCCTTGTAAAGAGTCATAACACTACATTCTCTCTTGACTAAAAAAAAAATGTAAACAAAAATATGAAGAGAAGTAACAAATTGTGTTCTTATTCCAATGTCACATTTTTGTTTGGTAACCTCTTGGGAAACTAGCTATTAATCAGTGATAAAATGAATTTCACTGTTTCTTCCACACTTTAACCGTTTTGTCTCCATATTTCAGTTGAAATAGCCTGCATTTGTTTAAGTCAATTTTGAAAATAATAAAGAATTCAGTAATATAACATTGTGGAGGCGCAATGGCCCAGTGGTTAGGGCAGCAGACTTGTGGTTGGAGGATCGAGGTTTCAATTCTCAGACTGGACGTTGTGTGTGTTTATTAAGCGAAAACACCTAAAGCTCCAAGAGGCTCCGGCAGGGGGTTGTGGCGACACCTATTGTACTCTTTCACCCCAACTTTCTCTCACTCTGTCTTCCTGCTTCTTGAGTAATGCTGCGATGGACTGGCATCCCGTCCAGCTGGGGGGAACACATACGCCACAGAAACTGGGCAACCGGGGCCATGAGCCTGGCTAGGCTTGAAAAGGGCGCATAAATAAAAATAATAATATAACATTGTCATTCTGAGTGAAATATGTAATTTTTTAAAACTAAGTTTCCCCCACCCCCATCCTGTTATTTAGCACATCTGTAATACTTTCATGTGATTCATTGAAAAGAAATGCGAAGAGTGAAAGAAAAAGGAGGGAAAGAAAGCGGGTAAGGCGAAGAGTGAGAGAGAAAGGGGGAGTTTATAGAATTGTGCATAAAGTATATAATGTATATATATATATATATATATATATATATATATATAAAGTGCATTAAGTAATCATTGTATTCTAATTGCCTTCACTTTTCAATGATTAGTAGAAGAGTGATTATCTTTTGAGACAGACACAAGCTACGCTTTCAGGATTTTGGGATAAAATTTTCAGAAATAACCCTATAAGTTTACCATTAATTCTGTGAAATATTCACGGGTCCTGCTAGTAATATATATTATGCTAATTTAATAACTTTATCAAACTGTGTTTCTCAGTTTGGTTTCTCTTTTGATTGACACACTTTCTCCGCCCAAATTCTGGAATAAGCTATATTGCTTACAGGTCTGCTGTTATTGTCAGCAAAAGCAACCATGTTTAGAATGAATATAGAATACTTGTAGAATTTTGAAATATAACACACCCATACAAATAGAAATATATCTGCACAAGTCTGCTTACACACATAAATACAGACATGCGTAAAATAAGGAAACCAGGACATAACTCATATGTAACAGAAAAGCATGTGGAACATTTCAACTTGGCCTGTTTTTATCAGATTTATCTCTTATCCACTTCACGCCGAGAAGTAGAAAGGAATGTCCCTTAATTGGAATGCCCCTTTTGAATGCTGATGTTTACAGTAAATATGATGTAACTTATAATTTATATTTATTTCTGAAAGTATATTTGTATTTATATGAATATTTTCATGCTTGATTTTTTTTTTTTTTTTGTAGATAATACTTTTACATTATCCTGGAAACAACTTGGACGTTGTGATATATACACACAAATCAAAGCCCAGCCCTTCAAAGATTCATTCTGCTTCTAATTAACCGAGTATCAAATATGCAAAAGGTTTGTATCTGTTGCAGTAATTCACCTCATTACCGCTTATTTATTATGCAGCAAGATAAAAGCAAGACACTGTATGATTTTATTATTCATCATCCCCTTATTATATTATTTTTTATGTGTGTGCATGGCAGTGAGCCTTTTTCTCAAGTGTGTGCATATGTTGATGGTTTGTTATATACATGCGAGATATATGTGCATACGTAAATATTTAGTTAGTTAGTTAATTTTTTGGCTCAAAAAGCAAGGCCATGTAGGGGGACATGGAGTTATGTACAGGGTGGTGTTCATGTAAAGAGTTCAGGCCACTTGAGGTCAAAGGAGACTTTGAACCGAGCGGTTGTCAGCATCTTCACTATCTCATCTGGCAGCTTATTCCACGGATCCGCAACCCGGACGGAGAAAGCCCCTCTCCTTCGATTGAGATGAAATCGTCGCAGATAGAGCTTTTCGGAATGACCCTGCAGCCGACGCTCTGGAAATACAATAGTTGTGTCACTGTGTGTTTGCATGTATGAGTTAGATAATGTGTGTGTGTGTGTGAAAGTGTATTTTATGAGTCCATTATCGAGTGTGTGATACATACATACATATATATATATATATATGTATTAAATAAAAAGGGTAGAAATTGATATTAATCAATTAAAACTAGTGGCTTAGCATATTTAGGTAATCATTTATTATTTCGTATATTTTCATTTGTCTTGTTCATTTTTACATTTTGGCATTTTGCTGAGATTTTTCTTGAGAACACATTCTTCGTGGTAATGGCGATCTGACATCTATGTTTAGCATATTATGTGTCCACTTTAGTGGTTATTCCTCTTAATTTTGTATATATATGGAAAAAAAAGTCAGGGTAGAAAATGCTAGAATAAAAACCATTTCAGTACCGGTTTCAGTCATTGAGACTTTCTCAACTGTAAATATGGAAAACAATTAAATTTTGGAAAAATTAAAAGAAAAGTTTTTTTAAAAGAATATTTGCATAGTATTCAAATACAAAGCGCACTTTCCTTGTTTCTGCCCATCTCTGACTCTCTTGTTTACTCTTGTGGGTTCGAGGTTGTTGTGAATTCTTGGTAGGGAAGAAGAATAAGAATGCAGGAGTGCCATGATAGTAGTATATTAAATGGTCAATTGCCCTGAAAGTGACTCATTGTGGATGGTAGAAGTGATTGAATTCTTGAGACATCTCTTTTGAATGTTTTGTTTATAAAACAGAGCACGCTTCCAACAACCCTTTCCTGAAAATAAGAAAATCAAAACAACACTCAAACACTGATTCACACCTGTCTAAAAATCGGAACCATCACCCCTACCAAAAAAAGAATACAGGATCTAACCCTAACTTTGTAAGCCACCAGTGATACAATATCGGGAGTGCCCTAACTTCAAACAGTGAAAGGAAAAATCACTACCCAGAGGATAGTCATTGCACCCCACACACACACACTAAGGAGTTACCAATAAAATTTTCGTTCCAACAATCTACTAAACAACTATGAACAATAAACCTGTACCACACGCAATAATTACCAACAACGACCTCCTAAAACCCCACATATGAACATGGGATATTGGGACACACTTTTCAATATTGTTCTAAGAACCCACACCATAAATCACAACAGGGCACCCCATAACAACAAGGAACATCTAAATAAGATCTACCATCCCAACCACTGCAATCATTTTTTAAACCCAATATGCAAACACAGAGACACAAGATAGCACCAAATAGGCAGGAGGCATCAAAAGTGATAAAAATCATCAATGTAACTCACAAAGAACTAACAGCAAACCAAATCAATATACTCTCCAAAGGGCTCAAGTTTACACCCACCCAACAATGCCCCAATGACAATGAAATGAAAGAAGACATCACGGAATTCTGTAGAAAATTATGACTCGCTGAGGAGCTATATGACAAATACAACAAGGACGAATTGTTGGACCAAAATAGAAGTAACTACACCCCCTCAAAAGATAAGAACAAAACTCTTGATCATTTCTGTGAACACATCTCGAATTACCCATATCAATATATGCACAAACAAAAACACAACCCAAACTTCAGCAAAAAGGAATGGGTTGAGCTGAACAAATTAAAAGATGACAAAACAATAACAAACAAAGAAGCTGATAAAGGGAGTGCAGTTATCTTAATGGACACAGTATTCTATATAACTCTAGTACTATCCATACTGGAAGACACAACATATTATGAAAAGGCCCAACACTACAGTCAGCAGAAAATAATGAGAGACCTAAAATCCATTTAACACCCTACTGCTACCATACCACCTACATTCCTTCTTATTCTCCCTTCTCTTCTTCCTTCTTCTTCTCTTCCTCCTCCTTTCTAACTTTACCACTATTGCTGTTTAGAATAACACCTATGCAAATTTTATAAACAAAACATTCAAAAGAGATGTCTCAAGAATTCAATCACTACTACTATCAACAACGGGTCACTTTCAGGGCACTTGACCATTTAACAAACTATTATCATAGCACTCCCGCATCATCATTATTATTATTATTATTATTATTATTATTCCCTACCAAGAATTCACAATAACCTCGAAACCACAAGAGTAAACAGGCAGAAACAAGGAAAATGCCCTCTGTATTTGAATACTATACAAATTTTCTTTTACAAAAAATTTTTCTTTTAATTTTTTCAAAATTTAATTGTTTTCCATACTTACAGTTGAAAAAGTCTCAATGACTGAAACCATTACTGAAATGTTTTTTATAAAATTATTTTAGCATTTTCTACCTTGACTTTTTTTCCATATATATCAACTCGTGTGTTCCTTTTCAACCTTGTGTGTGTGCATGTGTGTGTGTGTGTGAGAGAGAGAGAGAGAGAGAGAGAGAGAACCTGAAAGAAACTGCACATATGCTAGAACACAACAACCTCTTAAGCAGACTGAGTGCAGATATGAATAGCATATGGGAACCAGCATTAAGGAAAGATAGGAAAATATTAGATTTATAAGCTCTAAAATACACTCCATAATTGCCCATGTCATATGGTGTAGTGGTTAAGAGTACAGGCTACTAACTCCAAGATTCCAAGTTCGATTCCAGGCTGTGACCTAAATAATAATGATAATAATAATAATTACACCAAAAAATACCTTAGGAATGAGAACCCAGACTCAAAATTTTCCCAAGACATTTGATGAAGGCTGGAGGTATATCA
>NC_043009.1:9581873-9658036 GCF_006345805.1 Octopus sinensis | reverse complement strand
CATCCCTTGACCTAAAAGTGGCTTTAAAGTAGCCCTCTCTGTAGCAAACACTTATGTCAGGTTTCCTGTTAGATAACCCTGCAAATGGTCATGTGTTCCTTCTTCTGATGAAGCAGTAAAAAATAAAAAGGAAAACATTCAAAAGTATGTCGTTTCACAACTTGTAAGACCATATTCTATCCCCAAACCTCATCTCAGTCACTCTTTTCTCCCATTACAATATATATATATATATATATATAAATTAAATTAGAGATAAAACCACTATTAGGCAAATCAAACAGTGAAAAACATAAATCAAAACATAAAAATAAAAATAATTAATAAAATTCAAAACTTAAATTATTTAAATTCAAAATTATTTATTTATATTTATATTTATATTTATAATAAAAAAAAAATTATAAATTAATAATTTTAAATTTAAATAATTTAAATTTTAAATTTTATATTTTATATATTTTGTAAATTATATTAATTATTTTTATTTCTATGTTTTGGTTTATGTTTTTCACTGTTTGATTTGCCTAATAGTGGTTTTATCCCTAAATTAATTTTTATTTATACTGTGAAATTAGATTTAATCCTAAATCTAATTTTCCCCTGTAAATTTGGATTTACTCCCTAATATTATTATTATATATATATATATATATATATATATATATGGCACATGGGCTAGTGGTTAGGGTGTTGTACTCATGATTGTGAGATCATGGTTTCAATTCCTAGATTGAGTGGTGCATTGTGTTCTTGAGCAAAACACTTCATCTCACGTTGCTCTGTGATCACTTCGACACCTGATGCGTGCTACATTGCGTGCACCTGTTCAGGCAACATTGATTTGATGAAGACAGTGAGCTAATGTGCAGTGTTAACATTTGATCAATATAAACAAATCATTTGTGCAGGTCATTCAGCACAAGCTGAACAATCATACGTCCTCTTTGATAGGAGAGTCCATCATCATCATCATGCGTGTGTATTATATATATATATATAAATTAGAAAAAAGAAACCTTTTATCAATTCAAAATGAATAATTAAATTACACCATCTAGAAAATTACATATAATAGAAATACTAAAATTAAAATAACAATAAAATACCAATGATTAAGTAAATTGCAAAAAAATAATAAAAACGTATATATTGTGTGAAATTTGATTTAGTATTTCTGAATTGAATTTTTTGTCCCTGTGAGTTAGGATTAATATTCCCTTAAATAATAATATTATAATATTATATATATATATATATTATATAATATATATATATATATATATATATATATATATATAATATATAATATATATTGAGTTGTCCGGAAAGTTTGTGCCGATTTATAGTAGCTTACCTTTCGACTTATTTTAGAACATGGTTGAGTCCATAAAATAGGATTTGACTACACCTCCATTTAGAGTACAGTTTAAGCTATCTTTTCGTGGAAGAAGGTTTATGTTCCTATAACCTGTGTTAATTCTGTAACCCTTTAAAATAGAAGATAAGAAAGTTCATTTTCCGCACTTGGTGCTTTGGGAACCAGATAAAACTTGCTACAGCTCAGCTGGGATGTGTTACCCTACCCTCCATATTCACCAGATATTGCTCCTTCAGATTTCCACTTATTCAAGTCTCTGCAGCATAGCCTTAATGGTAAAAATGACTGAAACAAGTAAAAAAATAGAAAAGATACTTTTTAATTAAATACTAGCATTAAAGACCTGTCATTGCCGGGCCATAGTGTTAGTGCATGTATATTTGTGTATATATATGTGTACATATTACATGTACATCTATATATATACATCTACACATAAAATGCAAAATACAAAGTTATATCTTGATATCACTAGTGATAACAATACTGAAAATATAGAACAGACTGGAATTGTTAGCTCTTCTTTTTTCTGTACATTGTATACTTTATAGACAATAGTCTTTTCTTTAATTAAATTTTTTATTATCCATCTGGACTATTCCATTTCTGCACGCTAATTTTATTTTTAATTTATTCCCATTCATGTGAAACCACTTATTCAAGTTCAAATCATTGATGCAATTTTATACCAATTGCTATTTTTACTTTTGTATGTTACGATTATATTATACTTTAGTTTGATTTTAATTATTACTTACTACATATAATTCAATTGTTATTATTATTTTTATTGTTAAAGTGAAAGCATCTGACATAAAATAGAGAAATATTTTTGTTTCACTTTTAACATGTAATACTGAAACAGTGGAGAAGATATGATATTGCTATGGGCTCGCTCTAGGCAAGAAGTTGAATATTTTTTTTTGCCCGTGAAACTACATGGACCCTAAGTAAGACATGTGTAAAATTTGAATGAAATTGGTTGTGTAGTTCTCAAGTTTTAGGGAATCGTAGTGGAGAAGATATGATATTGCTGTGGGCTCGCCCTAGGCAAAAAGTTAAAAATTGTGTAGTTCTCAAGTTTTAGGGAAACACGCAAACAGACAGACAGACATTCTCAGTTTTATATATATAAAGATAAAGATAATCACAGTAAATGTTATGGCTTTTTTTTTTCCTTTTGAAGTTTTATTTTTCTTAAATGTTTTTTTTTCTGTCTTTCTCCTTCCATGACCACAGCTTTGAATATGTTGGTTCTACTAGTCTTGCTCCTGTTTCTCCCAGTGACTAATAGCTATGATAAATTAAGTAAGTACTGTGACTTCCCCTTTACCGTTTACCCTCTTCTTCTTCTTTTTCTTCTTCTTCTTCTTCTTCTCCTTCTCCTCCTTCATCTTCTTCTTCTCCTTCATCTTCTTCTTCTCCTTCATCTCCTTCTTCTCCTCCTTTTCCTCCTCCTCCTTCTTCTTCTCCTTCATCTTCATCTCCTCCTCCTCCTTCTTCTTCTTCTTCTTCTTCTTCTTCTTATTATTATTATTATTATTATTATCATTATTATTATCATTAGCAAAAAAGAAAAGAAAAACTCTCATGGCTATGGCCAGAATGTCTTTCATTGCAGTTCTGCTCAATCATCAGATTGATTTGGAGCTGAAGTGTTCTACATGTATGTGTTTTGTTCACATGTTTATCAATAACATAAGTAGACCAAGGACGAAGGCTTTATTGTTTTAGAGAAGGTAGGATGAAGTGAAACTGGGACATACGTTTATTCATTTATTAGCAGCATAAGTGAAGCGGAATCCTTTCAACTAGGATTAGCTTACTGCATTGTGACATTATGGTTTTGATCTTTCAAAAGCTTACATCTTGCTCTACATTATTGAATATTTTGTTTCCCCATTGTTATTTATAAATCCCCTTCATCATTTAACATCTGGCATGGTTTGGCTGGTTTGACTGATGCTGTTAAGGCCAGGGGTCACACCAGGATCCGTTGCCTGTTCTAGTATTGTTTCCACAACTGGATGCCCTTCCTAATGCAAACCATGCCATAGAGTGAATTGGGTATTTTTTATGTGGCACCAGTACCAGTGCTTTTAACGTGGCACCAGCACCGGTATCAATTTCTGCTGTTGTAATTTATTTGAGGATGCAGTATCATGGCTGAGCCCTTTGTAGGACCTCACAAACTGGTATACTTGATTCAGTTGATATTCCGTTTTAAGTTTTCGTATTTCAACACCAGCAGGAAAAAATTTGGCTTAAAGAAAAGAAAAACGCAAAAACAATTTGCTTTTAAAGATTGGGATGGTCACAGGTGGAACATTTCCAACAGGAATTTATAAAAGCCCATATTTTTGTGTATCCATGGAACATGTAAATGGGTGTGTTATTTGTCAATGCTTACTACCCAAATCTTTATAACAAAATAAAAAAAAGAAAACAATAAAGTCCAGTTGGTTCCGGCTCTATTTATTGGTGATTGGTGCCAAGCATAGTCCACACTGCTATGTGCTGTTATGCTGCCCAAGCAGTTTGTGGGTAAACCTTCTTAGAAAAAGTTACTTTGTGTATTCTCAAAGAAATGGCTATTTTCCATGCTTTATTCATTTACTGACATATTTTCTATTTCTTTAGTTTTGGAACCAAATGATCCATTTGTCTTTGTTGGAGATTGCATTACATTTACTTGTAAACTAAATTCCACAACTTTGGATGATGCTTCGGCACTGTATTTTACCAATTCTTCTCCAAATGAAACAACATTCAACAAGACAAGTGCTTCTTTGAAGAAATGCTACAACAGTAGTAAAAAGGCAGACACCTTTGTGTGTAAATATTCCAACACTCAAGTCTATGCTGGCCAATTGGTTAAAGTTGAAGGCAAGTATCATGTTTTTGTATATGTCATCATCATCGTTTAGCATCCGCTTTCCATGCTAGCATGGGTTGGACGGTTCAACTGGGGTCTGGGGAGCCAGAAGGCTGCACCAGGCCCAGTCTGATCTGGCAGTGTTTCTACGGCTGGATGCCCTTCCTAACGCCAACCACTCCATGAGTGTAGTGGATGCTTTTTACGTGCCACTGACACAGGTGCCAGACGAGGCTGGCAAACGGCCAAGATTGGAAGGTGCTTTTTATGTGCCACCGGCACGGAGGCCAGGCGAGGCTGGTAATGGCCACGATCGGATGGTGCTTTTTACGTGCCACTGGCACAGAGGCCAGTTGGGGCGGCGCTGGCAACGGCCACAACAACATAGTCTTTATTTCATATTCAAGGCTAGAAGATTCATTGTGCTTAGAGTCCTTTCTTATTGGAGGCTACTGTTCCCATAGATTAGTGCTCATCATTATCAATTAACCCTTTAGTGTTCAGATTAGTCTCTACAAATGTAATGTTTATTTATTCACACTGCTTTGAATTTATCGTGAATTATCTCATAACTTCAAAAATTTCAATGATGTGAGTGTCTACTTTTAGAATGACACTGTAGGGTTGGTGCGAGAAGCCAGATCTATCCAGTTTGAAGGAAAAACCGATAGAATATTTGGGCCGGATATGACTGGTTTAAATGCTAAAGAGTTAATGTCTGTTTTGTATGCTGGCACGGGTTTGGTGGTTTGCCCAGGACTGCACCAGACTCCAGTCTGATTTGACAAGGTTTTTATGGCAGGATGTCCTTCCTAATGCCAACCACTCCAAGAGTGTAATGGGTGCTTTTATGTGTCACTAACATTGGTGCCAGTTGCATGACACCGCTATCTGCCATGACTCAAATTTCGCTTGGTTTGATGCGTTTTCTACTCAAGCTTGGCATATTGCCAATGGTCTCAGTCATTTGTCATTGCCTCTGTGAAGTCCCACACTTGAAAGGTGCTTTTGACATGCCATTGGCATGGCTACTAGTTACATGACACCACATTGCCTCTGTGAGGCCCAACAATCGAAATGTACATTTTACGTGCCACCAGTACAGGTGCCACTTATGTGACACTGTCATCAGCCATGACTACGATTTCTCATGGCTTGACATATGTCATTTTTGCTTGGTTTTAATGGTTGCATGTCCTTCTTATCACTAACTATTTTACTCTGGCATGAGTGTACCCACCCATTCCAGTGGCACGTAAATGCACCCCGGTGTCATGCAAAGGCGTTAGGAAGAGCATCCACTCGTAGAAAATCATGCCAAGTCAGGCTGGAGTCTAGTGCAACCTTCCAGCATGCCAGCCCAGTCAAACCATCCAACCGATGCCAGCATGGACAATGGACAGTAAATGATGATGATGATGACTGGGTGCAATTTCTCATGGCACCATCATTAGAGCAGTGAATAAGACTGACTAAAAAGGCTGCAGAGCTTTATGCTTTCTCAGCTTATTCATCATCCACTTTATAGTGTGTTGCGGCATGGCACTAGTAATGGAGAAATTGTCAAGTTTTCAGCGAAACAGCTGTAAAGAGCATCACAACCCTTCTTTACTTCTCCTAAACCACCTATCACTCTAGAGGGCCTGCTGGGATGGAATGGCTTTGTATAGTGTAAGTGTAGAGAGAAGCCTAAGGTTTATACTTCTCAGGTGATGTAATCAAGGAGGAGGAACAAAGGAAAGCCAGAAGGCAGGAGTGGATGAATGAAAAGAGCAAGAGGAAAAGAGTAGAAGCAGTTAATAAGATGTGAGGGGGAGCGATGGTCAATAGCAGGTGTGGGCATAGTAAGAGTAGGTGATGACTGCCAAATGGAAGTGCTCCAGAAGGAAGAGAGAAAGTGATGGATGGCAGCACAGATAAAGTAAAGTTGATTGTAATGCATACAGATGGTTCAGTACAGTTTATTATACATAGAGATGAGAGGGTATGTAGAGTGATGAGGATGGTCTTATACAGTCTTGTAGGTCTTATAGGCCTAATGAAGGGGTAGCAAAGTGATCATATATATATCTATATATGTATATAACATGTATATACATATATGCATATATATATATATATATGTATATTTTTTACATTATTTACATTTGACGGATATTTGTCCTCATCTTGTTTGTTGTTAACACAATGTTTCAGCTGATATACCTTCCAGCCTTTATCAGGTGTCTTGGGGAAACCTGGGTTCTCATTCCTAAGGTATTTTTCGATGTTATTATTATTATTATTATTATTCAGGTTACTGCCTGGAATCAAACTCGGAATCTTGGTGTTAGTAGCCCACTCTCTTAACCACTACACCATATGACATGGGCAATTATAGAGTGAATTTTAGAGCTTATAAATCTAATATTCTCCTATCCTTCCTTAATACCAGTTCCCAAATGCTGTTCATATCTGCACTTGGTCTGCTTAGGAGGCTGTTGTGTCCTAGCATATGGGCTGCTTCTTTTAGTTTTCATATTTTCCACTGGTGTTTTCTGTCTATTATTTTAACTTCATCCCACAGGGGGAGGCGGTCTCCATTTTTCCATACATGATCAGCTATATATACTTATGTATTTGTTCATGCTTATATATAAATATATATAAATACTTCTTTATGTATATATGCTTATATATATATATATATATATATATATAAATATGTGTTGCCAGTGCCACTGGACTGGCTCCTGTGCAGGTGGCATATAAAAAGCACCATTTGAGTGTGGCCGTTGCCAGTACCACTTAACTGGCCCTCGTGCCAGTGGCACGTAAAAGCATCCACTACACTCTCGGAGTGGTTGGCGTTAGGAAGGGCATCCAGCTGTAGAAACTCTGCCAGATCAGATTGGAGTCTGGTTTGCCAGACCTCAGTCAAATCGTCCAACCCATGCTAGCATGGAAAGCAGACGTTAAACGATGATGATGATGATGTATTTTATTTGTTTTGTCTTATTTCTTTTCAGTTAAGCCTGTTTCTTTACTGATGATATTTGTCTTTTTTTTTTCTTTTTTTTTTTTTAACCAGAAAAACTTGTACCAATTCCTAAGGATTCCATAAAGTGTATTGTATTTGACTGGCGAATACTGAACTGTTCATGGAGTCTAGGACAGAGATACAATTATATGGATAATGTTGGCGTTGACTTTTGCTGGTCTTATACGTTGTAAGTAAAATATTTGTCTGCCTGTCTCTCTGTATATCTGTCTGATGAATGTATTCATGTATTTATATATGTTTGTATATGTATCTAGACAAGTCTGTTTTATATTGTACATATTTTACAATTTTGTGCATCTGTGGTTAAGAGGTTCACTCTCTAATCGTGTTTCTGAGACCACTCCCGCCCTACAGCACCATGGGCAAATATCTTCTATTATAGCCCTGGGTTAACCAATATCTTTTAAAATATCCTGTAAATAAATTTGCTACACACACATGCACGCACACACACACACAACACACAAACACACACACACACACACACACACACACACATGCATGCATACGCATGTATATAACAAGCTTCTTTCAGTTTCCATCTGATAAATTCACTTACAAGGGTTTGGTCAGCCTGGGAAAAGTTCCTGGTTTTAAGGGTATCAAGAAAGGCCTTACTGAAGTCCAGCCTTCCAGATTCTTTTACAGGGCTTAGAAAAACTGAAGGACCACTGCAATAAGTGTGTGAATCTGAGAGGGGAATATGTTGAATAAAATCATGATTAACTGATCCTCCTATATTTTCTTTTACCCAAAGCCAGGAACTTTTCAGCACCCCCACACAATAGAAAACACTTAGCCCAAGGTGCCATGCAGTGGTACTGAACCAGCAAACTTCTTACCACTCATCATGCTTGCAATAAAATAGAAAATGGGATTTCAAGCTGTTGATGTTTCAATTTTATCCACGCTTTTAAAGGTTGTTTTAGCTTTCTGATACCAAACCATCTTGAAACTACTCCACTTTTATGATACAAAATCCCTATTTAAAACTGGTTTCAATTAAAACCCTTCAATCAAAATTTCATTTTAATTTATGTTCTAAACACCAACTAAATTATGATGGTTATTTTGATAAATTCTTTACTCTTTCTTTTACTCTTTTACTTGTTTCAGTTATTTGACTGTGGCCATGCTGGAGCACCGCCTTTAGTTGAGCAAATCGACCCCGGGACTTATTCTTTGTAAGCCCAGTACTTATTCTATCGGTCTCTTTTGCCGAACCGCTAAGTTACGGGGACGTAAACACACTAGCATCGGTTGTCAAGCAATGCTAGGGGGACAAACACAAACACACACACACACACACACACATATATATATATACATACGACAGGCTTCTTTCAGTTTCCGTCTATCAAATCCACTCACAAGGCATTGGTCGGCCCGGGGCTATAGCAGAAGACACTTGCCCAAGATGCCATGCAGTGGGACTGAACCAGGGACCATGTGGTTGGTTAGCAAGCTACTTACCACACAGCCACTCCTGCGCCTGGTTTTGTTTTGTTTTTTTTTTTGTTTTTGCTGAGCCACTAAGTTAGAGGGACACAAGAAAAAACTAATACCAATGGGAGCAGGAGACAAACCCAAAGATTTACACACACACACACACACTGACGATGGACTTCATCAGTTTCTGTATACCAAATTCACTCACAAAGCATTGGTTGGCCTGGAGCTGCTACATAGTGGGACTTGAACCTGAAACTCTGTTGTTATGAAGCATTCTTCTTAACCACCCAGTCATTCTTTGAAACAAAACCAGTGTATTTCAACAGAAATAAGGGTAGCAAGATGGTTAAAGTATTAAACTCTTTGAAAGACTAAAGATATTGAACATATAATATATCTTCTGTAATTAAACAGCTTCTATCTATATTTTTCCGAGTGGCTGTGTGGTAAGTAGCTCGCTTACCAACCACATGGTTCCGGGTTCAGTCCCACTGTGTCGCACCTTGGGCAAGTTTCTTCTACTATAGCCTCGGGCTGACCAAAGCCTTGTGAGTGGATTTGGTAGACAGAAACTGGAAGAAGCCCGTCGTATATGTATATATATATATGTATATGTATGTGTTTGTGTGTCTGCGTTTGTCCCCCCCACCAACATTGCTTGACAACCGATGCTGGTGTGTTTACGTCCCTGTAACTTAGCGGTTCGGCAAAAAGAGACCGATGTAATAAGTACTAGGCTTACAAAGAATTAGTCCTGGGGTCGATTTGCTCGACTAAAGATGGTGCTCCAGCAAGGCCACAGTCAAATGACTGAAACAAGGAAAAGGGTGAAAAGAGTATCTTGATCAGTAAGTCACAAGTTTATAAGCTCGTCACAGGTACTGCATTTCTAAGTTTAGATTTAGGATTTGGGCTAACCCATATCACGACGCAGAAATATCCAATGACATAATATCTATAATCAATATACAGAATGTAGTAGACATCTGGTGTTGTTTACTTACCCGTCTAGTTTTTATTCAATTTAGCTTCAAAGAATAAAGAACCATGAAAAACCTCCAGTTCAACACTTGACTCTCTTTTTAAGTATAAAACATTCATTCCTCTCCTTATTTTCTAATATTTAAGATTCTGGTACTTCTATTTTCATACCTCTTGTTCAGCATCAAAACTGATATTCACACTTCATTTTCACTTTGTCTTGTGTGTTGTTATTCTTGTAATTAAATTTGAACCCACACACACACACACACTACAGGCTTCTTTCAGTTTTTGTCTACCGAATCCACTCACAAGGCTTTGATCAGTGTGCGGCTATGTTAGAAAACACTTGTCCAAGGTGTCAAGCGCTGGGACTGAAACTGAAAGCATGAGATTGGAAAGCAAACTTCTTACCACAAACACATACACATGTGGCGCATACACATAGGCGCAGGAGTGGCTGTGTGGTAAGTAGCTTGCTAACCAACCACATGGTTCCGGGTTCAGTCCCACTGCGTGGCGCCTTGGGCAAGTGTCTTCTGCTATAGCCCCGGGCCGACCAATGCCTTGTGAGTGGATTTGGTAGGCGGAAACTGAAAGAAGCCTGGCATATATATGTATATATATATATATATATGTGTGTGTGTGTGTGTGTGTGTGTGTTTCTGTGTCTGTGTTTGTCCCCCTAGCATTGCTTGACGACCGATGCTGGTGTGTTTACGTCCCCGTCACTTAGCGGTTCGACAAAAGAGACCGATAGAATAAGTACTGGGCTTACAAAGAATAAGTCCCGGGGTCGATTTGCTCGACTAAAGGTGGTGCTCCAGCATGGCCGCGGTCAAATGACTGAAACAAGTAAAAAAAAAAAAAAGAGTAAAAGAGAATGTAAATAGGCTTGCACTTATCTATTTATGTATACATACATATATACATGTGTGTGTGTGTGTGTACATATATATATATATAGTTAATCCAAACATGAAAACACAATAACGCGAGGATGTGGAACAAGTATAGAGTTATTGGACGCTCAGGAAAGGAAAGAAAGAAGGAGGATTTAACGTTTCGAGCAGAGCTCTTTGTCAGAAACATACATAAAGGAAAGGTCCAAGGAAGGGAAGACGGAGGAAAAATCACCAACAATACACACGCGGTCACATATATATACTCTTTACTCTTTACTCTTTTACTTGTTTCAGTCATTTGACTGCAGCCATGCTGAAGCACCGCCTTTAGTCGAGCAAATCGACCCCGGGACTTATTCTTTGTAAGCCCAGTACTTATTCTATCAGTCTCTTTTGCCGAACCGCTAAGTGACGGGGACGTAAATGCACCGGCATTGGTTGTCAAGCAATGCTAGGGGGACAAACACAGACACACAAACACACACACATATATATATACGACAGGCTTCTTTCAGTTTCCGTCTGCCAAATCCACTCACAAGGCATTGGTCGGCCCGGGGCTATAGCAGAAGACACTTGCCCAAGATGCCACGCAGTGGGACTGAACCCGGAACCATGTGGTTGCTTAGCAAGCTACTTACCACACAGCCACTCCTGCGCCTATATATATATATATAATTATTAGCAATGGAACTTGAAGTAGATAAAGTGTGGTTTAGTGGTCAGGGTATTTAGCTTACAGTCGTAGGTTTGTGAGTTCAATAATCAGCTGTGTGTTATGTTCTTGAGTGAGACACTTTATTTCATATTGCTCCTGTCAACTCAGCTGGCAAAAATGAGTATTACCTGCCATTTGGAGTTCCTATGGTTTGGTGAGAATCCAGGGTACATACAAGTGACTGTTATTTTTATATCCTAAATACAAAAAAGCATTGGCAAAAAAAAAAATAGGTATAAAATATCTTATCCCAATATTTCTTTAGCATTCTGAGACATTCTTGATTCCAGTTTTCCTTGGGTTTCCCTCCTCCACAAAGATCAAGAAATTACTTTAGAATTCCAAGACCCCTGTAATACTACTATAAAATCAACTCCTCAACAGCTTAGCCAAACAGAACTAATTGATTTGGGACTCTCCAAGACTGCAGCTGAAGGTCCAGCATCCAGGCTGCAAGAAAAACATCTTCTTGACCAAATTGCAAAAGCTTCTTATTTGTTGGAGCATTAAATGAAATTTCCCTGAGTAAGTCTACAAATGCAAGAACTCCAAGCGCAAATCCTTGCGTGAATAACACCTGCTTGTTTTATCTCCCATCCTAATCAGTTTTTCATCTATGTACACCTATCATTTCATCATCATCATCGTTTAACGTCCGTTCTCCATGCTAGCATGGGTTGAACGGTTCGACCGGGGATCTGAGAAGCCAGAAGGCTGCACCAGGCTCCAGTCTTATCTGGCAATGTTTCTACAGCTGGATGCCCTTCCTAATGCCAACCACTCCGTGAGTGTAGTGGGTGCTTTTTACGTGCCACCTGCACAGGTGCCAGGCGAGGCTGGCAACGGCCACGGTCGGATTGGTGCATTTTACATGCCACCGGCACGGAAGCCATTCGAGGCGGCACTGGCATCGGCCACGATTCGGATAGTGCTTTTTACGTACCACCAGTCCAGGCGTCCTGGCATCTGCCGGGTGCCAGTCATAGGATTGGTTCAATTTCGATTCCGATTGTATATAATATATATTTTCAATTGGAAAGCAAATGATGGTAAAAACTGACATTCTTATTGTGGTATACTAACTCCTATATATGAATAAAATTAGAATCTCAATGCATAGATATTTGTTCTTTCCCAACTAGTTTGAAGATAGTATAACTAGAAAATTATCAGATGGATTACATCATATCTTGGGAAATATTCAAAATTTAGAAAATATATAAAAAAACCTTAATGCAAAAAATCTAGTGCTTACAGAGAAAAACTAACTTCATATTTAAATTCAGTATACCCATATTAGGTATTTGTTTCTTCTTAACTTCCAGAAAAATAGATGTTTCCAATGAAATTTTCTATAAATATGCTTCAAATGGTGTAGATTTTGATAATACCTGAATTTTTTGTGAAAAAAAATTGTTTTCAGGTGAAGGGGGAGAGGAGTTGACGAAAATCTATGTGAGTAGGCTTTGTCCCCCACCCCATAACTTTCTGAAAAATAGGCTTAATAAAGTACCAGTAAAGTTCGTAATAAAGTACCAATATAGTATTAAATAGATAAGCAGTTTATACTTTATACTTTTTCTTTTACTCTTTCTTTTACTTGTTTCAGTCATTTGACTGCGGCCATGCTGGAGCACCGCCTTTAGTCGAGCAAATCGACCCCGGGACTTATTCTTTGTAAGCCCAGTACTTATTCTATCGGTCTCTTTTGCTGAACTGCTAAGTGACGGGGATGTAAACACACCAGCATCGGTTGTCAAGCAATGCTAGGGGGACAAACACACATACATATATATATACATATATACGACAGGCTTCTTTCAGTTTCCGTCTACCAAATCCACTCACAAGGCATTGGTTGGCCCGGGGCTATAGCAGAAGACACTTGACCAAGATGCCACGCAGTGGGACTGAACCCGGAACCATGTGGTTGGTAAGCAAGCTACTTACCACACAGCCACTCCTGCGCCTATTTGTACTTTATTATAAAGTTAATTTATCTCAAATAATGCCAAATGTTTTGTTTGTGCATATCCCTATTTTTGATCTACATGTACCCACTGAATCATGTACCAGTGCTTAGCCACCTTAGATAGGCAACTTCTACACATTGTTCCCATTCGCACTTCAAGCCAGAGTTTTACTGGTAAGCACTCCTTCTACATACTTATTGCTAATTGTCAATGGATATATATTTCTTTATTGCCCACAAGGGGCTAAACACAGAGGGGACAAACAAGGACAGACAAAGGGATTAAGTCGATTACATCGACCCCAGTGCGAAACTGGTACTTTTATTTATCGACCCCGAAAGGATGAAAGGCAAAGTCGACCTCGGCGGAATTTGAACTCAGAACGTAACGACAGACGAAATACCTATTTCTCTACTACCCACAAGGGGCTAAACACAGAAGGGACAAACAAGGACAGACATAGGTATTAAGTCGATTATATCGACCCCAGTGCGAAACTGGTACTTTATTTATCGACACCAAAAGGATGAAAGGCAAAGTCGACCTCGGCGGAATTTGAACTCAGAACATAACGGCAGACGAAATACCGCTAAGCATTCCGCCCGGCGCGCTAATTGTCTGCCAGCTCGCCACCTTACATGTCAATGGATATATACTACTTGCATCTCCCCTATAAGAGGTGCTGAAAATTTCTTGGGTGTGGGTAACAGAAAATACAGGAGTTATGATTTTATTCAACACATATTCTCTTCCCAGATTCACAGACTTAATGCAGCTGTCCTTTGGTTTCTAGAAGCCATGTAAAAGAACTTGGGAGGTTGGTCTTCTGACCAGGCCTTTAACGATACCCTTTAAAGCCAGGAACTTTTCAGCATCCCCTTGTGTGTGTGTGTGTGTGAGTAAAGGTGCATGGCTCAGTGGTTAGAGCACCAAGCTTACAATCATGAGGTTGTGAGTTTGATTCCCGGACTGAGCTGCATGTTGTGTTCTTGAGCAAGACACTTTATTCCACATTGCTCTAGTTCACTCAGCTGTAGAAATGTATGTATATACACCCATATATATATATATATATCTCAGCATTCATATATACATACATACACTCATATCTATGCATACATGCATACATATGCACACACACACACAGAGGCATGCAGCCATATACATCTGTGTACTTGTATATGTGCATCTGCTCACACACACACACACACACACACACACATATATATATACATGCATCTACATAAACTCACATATACATATGCACACTGAAGTGCATGTGCACATATATATGTACTTAAATACTCATCTGCATACACACATGCTTAAAATATATCATCATCATCATCATCATCATCATCATTTAGCGTCCGTTTTCCATGCTAGCATAGGTTGGACGGTTCTACTGGGGTCTGTGAAGCCAGAAGGATTCATCAGGCCCAGTCAGATCTGGCAGTGTTTCTACGGCTGGATGCCCTTCCTAATGCCAACCACTCCGTGAGTATAGTGGGTGCTTTTTACGTGCCACCCGCACAGGTGCCAGACAGAGCTGGCAAACGGCCACGAACGGATGGTGCCTTTTATGTGCCACCGGCACGGGGGACAGGCGAGGCTGGCAATGGACACGAACGGATGGTGCTTTTTACGTGCCGCCGGCACGAGGCCAGTCGGAGCGGTGCTGGCAACGGTCACGAACGGATGGATCTCTTACATGCCACCGGCACTGGTAACACATCTGCAATTTCTATTGATGGATTTCGATTCTGATCCTCACTTGCCTCAACAGGTCTTCACAAGTAGAGTTTTGTGTCCCAAGAAGGGAAGGTATGCATACGTAGGCTGACTCCATCCCATGTAGAAGGCCACGGGTTATGGTCTCACGGGAAAAGGCGGCGAGCTGGCACAAACATTAGCACGGCGAGCGAAATGCTTAGCGGTATTTTGTCTGCGTTACGTTGTGAGTTCAAATTCCGCCGAGGTCGACTTTGCCTTTCATCCTTTCGGGGTCGATAAATTAAGTACCAGTTACGCACTGGGGTCGATGTAATCAACTTAATACCTATGTCTGTCCTTGTTTGTCCGCTCTGTGTTTAGCCCCTTGTGGGTAATAAAGAAATAGGTTATGGTCTCACTTGTCCTGCCGGGTCTTCTCGCGCACGGCACACTTCATATATACATAATTAATTACATGTGTGTGTGTGTATACAGGCATTTGCATAAGTACAAGAAAAAGGAAAGTATTTTGTTTGGTTGTATGTAAAAAAAAATTATGAGAGGAAAGAATTATGTAAGTGGAAGATAAATTAGAAAAATACAGATGTGTATATAAATAGGCACATATTAGTTTATATTATATATATATAATATATATATATATATATATATATATATATATATGTGGTTTATGAATACATTTCAACAAACCAGGCCGAAGGTCAGGAAGCTCACTGATACCTATATATAATCTTTGATGTATATATATATATATATATATATATATATATATATCATCATCATCATCGTTTAACGTCCGTTTTCCATGCTAGCATGGGTTGAATGATTTGACTGAGGTCTGGCAAACCAGATGGCTGCACCAGACTCCAATCTGATCTGGCAGAGTTTCTACAGCTGGATGCCCTTCCTAACGCCAACCACTTCGAGAGTGTAGTGAGCGCTTTTTATGTGCCACCGGCACAGGGCCAGTGAGGCAATACTGGCAATGACCTCGCTCGAATATTTTTACACATGCCACCGGCACAGGTGCCAGAAAGGCGACACTGGTAACGATCATGCTTGAATTGTACCCTTATATATATATATATATACAAAATAAGAAAATGGAGAAATACATCTAAATCAAATATCGATTACCAGATAATACCCAATCACATACTTTATTAAACCACCACATAAGAAACTTTAAGGACAAACATAATAAAGTAGAACAAAATAGTGTACATAAAGGAGTAATGTTATACAGTAAGTACAATATGTATAAGAGAATATAAAAATAAGTAAATATAAGTATAAATATAGACTACATCTTACAGCTGTTTCGGCCATGCAGATAAGTATGTCTCGTAGTTATAAATGAGACATTTACAAAAATATCCTAAGGCCTCTTCGGAGATTATGTGATACAAATCAGATTACATACACATTTATATAGGTGTGGGTACATACCCATAATAAAACATATACATATACATATGAGTGCATATACTCACACTCCTATACATATAAATATACATATACATAATGATATAAATAATATAAATAATATAGATCAATAAACATATATATGTTCCACATTCAATGTTACAGTTTTTCAGCTTAATATTGTGATAATTACAATGTAGAAAAACATAAACTTATTAATACCTAAATGCAGATATACAGAGTCAAGAGTACATTATATTAATTCATAACAATTTCCAAAATGTCATTAATATTAGCATCATTATCATTGTCATTACCACTAATGCTACCAATATCATCATTCGTATTATTATTGATAACGCTAGATAGATAGATTCACAAGACATTGCACTGTAATTCATGTTACCAATCTTCAGATGAAAATGAAGCAATTGGAACTACAAAAAGTTTTGAAAGACTATCAAATGTATCAATGAAGAAACAAATATCTTTGCTGATTGGGTGAAGGATGTGTACAGTTTTGGAAGCAAAAGAAACTTCCAAATTTTATCCAATGACTGCTTAGCAGGGACATTTTTTCAAAGGCCCAGACATTAACCTATAGTCTGTTTTTTCTTCACTTCTGCTTTTATATTAATAGTTTCTAATATCTCTTTTAATAATTCCTAGTTTAAGTGTTTATAAACATTCTTATAGTTAAATAGTGGAATCAGTTTGATCAGTGTTACCTAAATGAAGGAAGGAGATTATGTTGCTGGTGGTGCTGTGGTGATGGGGATAATGATGAAATTTTTTGTTTGTTTGTTCATACAGACTGATATTGTTTTATTTCCAGCTGGAGCCGATTTATATCCCATTTGCTGCTAGATTCAATAACAAGGGCTCAATTTTGCTCTCTGTTCTCTAAAAAACATATGACATTTACTTATTAACCCTTTCGTTACTGTATTTCTGTTGAGATGTTCTGTGTTTCTTTCAATTTATTTTAAATCTAACAAAGAATTTAGTAAAATAACTTACTTATCATTCAGCTAGTGTTAGGAACATAAATTGTGACTAAGGTTTGGTGGAAGATTTTAATTAAAACCTTATGAAAACAAGACAGTTGTACAACAGAACCAGAGCTTGTTTCAGCCAGGTTGGTAACAAAAAGGTTAAAATAGTAGTATTGTATCGTCCTATTTACAAGTTTTACAATGTCCTTATGTGTTGTATGTCTGTTGCCATTGCAGAGCAAAGAAATGTACTTCCTTACAAAAATCTCTGACCTGGATGAATTTAAGCCGAGATGAGATAGACTTGACCATATCACTTGGTTTAGATTTCACAGTCCACTACACATACAAGGAGACTAAGTATCAACAAAGGACACACATTAGACTGAATGCATCAAAACCAAGTAAGAAATCCATTCGTTTATACATCATCGTTATCATTTTAAAGTTCACTTTTCTATGCTTGCATGAGTTGGGTTGAGTTTATTGAGGCAGATTCTCTGCAGTTGGATGCCCTTCTTGTCACCAACCCCCACTGGTTTCCAAACAAGATAATATTTCCCCATGGCCAGACATGTTCCCCTAGTATATTGAAAATGAATGACACTGTTTGTATGACAATCATGTGATGTTAAAACAAGACACAAACATACACACATTCTCTGTCTTTTATACACACACACACACACACATGTACACATACTCTTTTACTCTTTACTCTTTTACTTGTTTCAGTCATTTGACTGCGGCCATGCTGGAGCACCACCTTTTAGTCGAGTAAATCGACCCCAGGACTTATTCTTTGTAAGCCTAGTACTTATTCTATCAGTCTCTTTTGCTGACCCGCTAAGTTACGGGGACGTAAACACACCAGCATCGGTTGTCAAGTGATGTTGTGGGGGACAAACACAGACACACAAACATATACACACATACATATATATACATATATACGATGGGCTTCTTCCAGTTTCCGTCTACCAAATCCACTCACAAGGCTTTGGTTGGCCCGAGGCTATAGTAGAAGACACTTGCCCAAGGTGTCACACAGTGGGACTGAACCCGGAACCATGTGGCTGGTAAGCAAGCTACTTACCACACAGCCACTCCTGATGATTTTTTTTTTCAGTTCCCCCTCTACCAAATCCACTCCAGGCTTTGTTTAGCCAGGGGCTATAGTAGAAGTCACTTGCACAAGGTACCATGTAGTGGGACTGAACTCTGAACCATGTGATTGGGAAGCAAACTTACCACACAGCTACACCTGCACTCATATTAAATATAATTATATTTTCATTCTTCACAGTTTTGGTTAATGAGGATGCATGGCAGCTTGGAGTTAAAAATCATCATCATCATTATCATCATCGTTTAATTTCTGTTTTCCATGTTGGCTTGGTTGGACAGTTCGACTGGGGTCTGGGAAACCAGGAGGCTGCACCAGGCCCCAATCTGATCTGGCTGCCTTTCTACAGCTTGATGCCCTTCCTAATGCTTGCATGGGTCAAATGGAGTTTATTAAGGCAGATTTTTCGACAGTCAAATGCCCTTCCTGTCTCCGTCGCTCACCTGAATCCAAGCAGTGCAATATTTGTGCTTGGCCTGACGTGGTTTGCAGAATATGGAAAATGAATGATTCTGCTTGAATGACTGTGACTCACAACTGCAACCACCACCTAATATCAAGAAAAGGGGAAAACACACACACACACACATATTTCACACTTAAAACACAAGCATACCCAGAGAGGTGAGGGAAGAGAGAGGGGGAGGGAAGACAGATGGGGATAAAGAGAGAGAGAGAGGGAGAGAAAAGGGAGGAGAGACAGAGAGAGAGGGAGGGAAAAGGGAGGAGAGACAGAGATAGAGGGAGGGAGAGGGTGAGGTAGGGACAGAGAGAGAGGGGAAGGACAGAGAGAGAAAGAGGGGGAGGAGAGCTGAATGGAGAGAGAGAGGGGAGAGACTATCTGCCTGAAGTCTTGATGGTGGTGGGAGTGGGGGGTGGTTAAGCAACAGTGGGACACCACAAGTATGTTTCAATGTAAAAATTCAAAAGCTGGCGAGAGATTAGTCATTCTGGTCTGAAATCTCTCTCTCTCTCCATCCATATCTCCTCTCTCTCTCCCTTTCACTCTCTCTGTCTCTCTCCCTCTCTCTCTCCATCCATCTCTCCTCTCCCCCTCTCTCCCCCCCTTTCACTCTCTCCCCTCTCCTGTCTCACTCTCTCTGTCTCTCCCCTTCTGTCTCTCTCTCCATTCAGCTCTCCTCCCTCTCTCTACCCCTGTCCTCCCTCTCTTTCTCTCTCTCCCCTCTCCTGTCTTGCTCTCTCTCTGTGTCCCAACCTCACCCTCTCCCTCCCTCTATCTCTGTCTCTCCTCCTTTTTCTCTCCCTCTCTCTCTCTTTCTCCCCATCTGTCTTTCCTCCTTTCTCTTCCCTCACCTCCCTGGGTATGCTTGTGTTTTAAGTGTGAAATGTTTGCACTTCATTGTACGAAAGCAAAATGCCATAATTAGTTGCAGCTGCTCTCTAAGAGTCTTCACCAGAAAGGAAACCTTTTGTTTGAGTGAAGAGTCAATGTCAATATATCAAGGAGGTTGTCAGATCAAGAATGCTCTGAATTTCGTTGCCCTCAAGGCTGTAAATGAGAATGACTTAATAAAGGAAGGGACATCCAAAGAATACTTTGTAGATTAAATTAATCTAGAATTGAATAACCCTGACACTGATATCTAACTGGCATTAGATTGACAAGAATGAAGTTGGAATATATATATATATAATATATATATATATATATATATATATATATTTCTTCTTAAAAAATATATATTTGAATAAGTAAAACATAATATCATGAATAGCGATAGCGAAACCGGTCGATATATTAAAAATTATATTAAAACTATGTAAGTGTGTGTATTTTCCTTTTTTAATTTCTCATATATATATATATACAGCTAGGTTGAGTTAATTTGAGCAGCATTCAACATTGATGCACAAAAAAGAGCAACAATAGTAATAGTAAGCTTAACCTTGGCTAATGATACAGTGTATCATCATCATCATTTCAATATTAACTTTTTTTTCCATATTTTGCATCAGTTGGACCCGGGTGTGCTGAGGCTGATTTTCTATGTTCAGATGCCTTTCCTGTTGCTAATCTTCATCTGTTTCCAGGCAAGGTATCATTTCCCCCATTAACCTGTTCTCACAGAATAATGGAAACGAATTACACTGCTTATATCATGATAGTGACATTCATTTATAACTATCACTCCAATGTCAAGTCAAAGCGACACAAACACACATGCACACACAATCTGGAAGAGAAGAACAGTATGCAACTGTTAGCTATGGGTGTTGACTCTCCACTAAGCATTTCGTATGTTCAGTCACATGCTTCCCAGCAAGTTCATATCCAAATAGGTAGGAGCAGGTTTTGCATTGCGAAAATGCAACCAGGGGTATATATGGGTTAGATTAAGAAATAAAGGCAGCAAGCTGGTAGAATCGTTAGCATGCCAGGTAAAATGCTTAGCGGTATTTCATATGTCTATGTGCTGAGTTCAAATTCCACCAAGGTTGACTTTGCCTTTCATTCTTTTGCGGGGTTTATAAATTAAGTACCAGTGATACACTGAGGTCAATGTAATTTCAGGCCTTGTGCCTTTTGTAAAATGGATTATCAGATTAAGAAACATGACTAAAGTATATCTTTTATTTGTTTCAGTCATTAGACTGTAGCCATGCTGGGGCACCTAGAGGAGGTTTAGTCATATAAATCAACCCTAGTATTTATTTTTTTTAAAGCTTACTACTTATTCTGTCAGTCACTTTTGCTGAACCGCTAAGTTACAGGGATGTAAACAAACCAACGCTGGTTGTCAAGCAGTAGTGAGGGACAAACACACATACACACACATATGACTGGCTTCATTCAGTTTCTGCCTATCAAATCCACTCACAAGGCTTTGTTCGGCCCAAAGCTATAGTAGAAGACCCTTGCCCAGGGTGTCATGCAGTGGGACTGAACCTAGAACCATGTGGCTGGGAAACCGCTCAGTCATGCCTATGTCTAAAAAACGAAAAGAAAAATAATTTTTTGACATAAATTTTATAAAAAATTTATTCAATATTTACCTGTAATTTTACAGCCCAACCGTCACCTGTGAAGAACGTCCACTTGAATGTTAATGACACCTGTGTGCGTATGGAATGGAAGCATCGCTATGTCTATAAGCTACACTTCCATATTTTCTTAAAAGAAGTGAACTCTAAAAAATTGGTAAGTGTTGAAAATGTTTTCAAATTCTTGTAATTAGAATCCTGTTGAACATATTTTATCATCACAGTCCTGTGGAACTCTTGCTCTTTTACTTATTTCAGTCATTTGACTGCGGCCATGCTGGGGCACCGCCTTTAGTCGAGCAAATCGACCCAAGGACTTATTCTTTGTAAGCCTCGTACTTATTCTGTTGGTGTCTTTCGCCGAACCGCTAAGTTACGAGGACTTAAACATACCACCATCAGTTGTCAAGCGATGTTGGGGAACAAACATAAACACACACACATATATGTATACATACATACATATATATATAAAGTTAATCCAAACAAGAAAGCACAAAAAAACACAACAACGCGAGGACGTGGAACAAATATAGTATTATTGGCCGCTCAGGAAAGAAAAAAAGAAGAAGGGTTTAACATTTTGAGCGGAGCTCTTCGTCGGAAACATAGAAGGAAAGATCCAGAGAAGGGAAGACGGGACACACCAATATATATATATATATATATATATACTCTTTTACTCTTTTATTATATATATATTATATACATTGTTAAGAAATAATGATTTAAATATTCTTAAATTAATTGACATTCATTATTGAGATATGGAGAAAGAAAGAAGCAAAAATGCACATTGGATATCAAAAAATTAAAGGCTTTTTTATGAAAAGTAACAATAATTATATACAATTAGATGAATTGTGATAGAATATTTTGAATTATATATATATACATACACATATACATTAACACACAAATGTATATATACATTACACACTCACATGCACACTCATACTCTTTTACTTGTTTCAGTCATTTGACTGCGGCCATGCTGGAGCACTGCCTTTAGTCGAGCAAATCGACCCCAGGACTTATTCTTTGTAAGCCCAGTACTTATTCTATCGGCCTCTTTTGTCGAACCACTAAGTGACGGGGACGTAAACACACCAGCATTGGTTGTCAAGCAATGCTAGAGGGACAAACACAGACACACAAACATATACACACACATACATATATATATATATGCTTATATACGATGGGCTTCTTTCAGTTTCCGTCTACCAAATCCACTCACAAGGCTTTGGTCGGTCCGAGGCTATAGCAGAAGACACTTGCCCAAGATGCCACGCAGTGGGACTGAACCTGGAACCATGTGGCTGGTAAGCAAGCTACTTACCACACAGCCACCTCTGCGCCTAGATATAAATTGAAAAGAAAGCTGAGTCCTATAGAGGTTGTTTGACATTTTGCTCTTAAATTGGTACTGATAATGTCAAATATTATTTTATGTGTATATTTTCAGTCGAATTTTTCAGTCGAAGGAAGACGGTTTTACTTCTGTAAGCTCAACCCTTTTACGAAATATGAACTTAAAATTTATGCATTACCCAAGCAAAATGGTATATATAGTGAACCGTATGTTGAAACATTCATTTCCCATAAAAGTGGTAAGTATTATCATTTGAATATCAAAAATGGTGTAAGCAAAAATTTATAAAGCATGACTGCATAGTTAAGAGATTTGCCTACCAATTACCTGGTTTCAGGTTCAGTCTCATTGCAAGACACTTTGGATAAATGTCTTCTACTAAAGCCCTACACTAACCAAGGCCTTGTGAGTAGATTTGGTAGATGGAAACTAAAAGAACCCTATCATGTGTGTGTGTGTGTGTGTGTGTGTGTGTGTACATATATATATAGGTGCAGGCATGGCTGTGTGGTAAGAAGCTTGCTTCCCAACCACACGGTTCTGGGTTCCATCTTACTCCATGGCACTTTGGGAAAATGTCTTATACTATAGCCTTGTGTCTATCAAAGCCTTGTGAGTGGATTTGGTAGACAGAAATTAAAAGGAGCTCATTGTATGTGTATTTATATGTGTACATGTATGTATGTATGTATATATATGTGTGTGTATATATATATATATATATATATATATATATATCATCATCATCGTTTAACGTCCACTTTCCATGCTAGCATGGGTTGGACTATTTGACTGAGGACTGGCGAAACAGATGGCTGCACTAGGCTCTAGTCTTGATCCGGCAGAGTTTCTACAGCTGGATGCCCTTCCTAATGCCAACCACTCCGAGAGTGTAGTGGGTGCTTTTACATGCCACCAACACGGGGGCCAGTCAGGCAGTACTGGCAACAACCTCGTTCAAAGGTTTTTTTCATGTACCACCGACACAAGTGCTATGTATATAGCTTAAGGAAAAAAACTCAACATCAAGTGGCTGCAAAGAGTGCAAAATGACACAATTGAAATGACCTGTACTTTGTAGAGTACCTATAATCGTTGGAGGTTGAAGTGTCTCCTGGCCCTGAGAAAAGGACCAGTCATTAATTTTAGACCTAAGAGGTTGTATTTTGCTTTAATTATAGCTTTGCTTTTACTCTTTACTCTTTTACTTGTTTCAGTCATTTGACTGTGGCCATGCTGGAGCACCACCTTTAGTTGAGCAAATCGACCCCGGGACTTATTCTTTGTAAGCCCGGTACTTATTCTATCAGTCTCTTTTGCCGAACTGCTAGGTGACGGGGACGTAAACACACCAGCATCGGTTGTCAAACGATGTTGGGGGACAAACACAGACACACAAACACATACACACAGATGTATATATATATACATATATACGACAGGCTTCTTTCAGTTTCCGTCTACCAAATCCACTCACAAGGCATTGGTCGGCCCAGGGCTATAGCAGAAGACACTTGCCCAAGATGCCACGCAGTGGGACTGAACCCGGAACCGTGTGGTTGGTTAGCAAGCTACTTACCACACAGCCACTCCTGTGCCTTTTATTTATTAATTTTAAGTATCTTTTGTCATTTCAAATTTTAAGGGCATGGCTGTGTGGTTAGGGAGCTTGCTTCCTAGCTATATGGTTTCGGGTTCAGTCCCACTGCATGGCACTTTGGGTAGATGTCTTCTGCTATAGCCCCGAGCCGACCGAAGCTTTGTGATGAATTCGGTAGGCGGAAGTTACTGCTGTGTGTGTATATGTGCGTGTAAGTGCTTGTGCCTCTCCGAAAGAGAGAGAGAGAGAGAGGGATTAATGTCTCAATACATAGTGTCCACCTTTGTTATTGTGTGTATTCCAATTTTAAAACAAGTACACTGCATCCCTGCATGTTACATGAATCTTCTAAAAGGGCTGACAACAGAAAGGGCATCTAGCTGTAAGACGCTGCCTCAGAAAACCTGTCCAACTCTTGCCAGCATGGGAAGTCAGACATATAACTATGATTATGATGATTAATTTCAAATAATATACCTCTGTATACCTTTCATTATATGTATGAATAGGTTTTGGGGACAAATATAATGAAAGAACTACTATCATTACTACTACTACTACTACTACTACTACTACTAATGCTGCTGCTGCTAATACTACTGCTGCTACTACTACTACTACTGCTGCTGCTGCTGCTGATACTACTACTGTTGCTAGTACTACTGCATTAGAGGGGGAAATGTGTAAAATAAGTCCATTATGAGTCATTATTTAACATTTTTAATTATTTTGCCTTAATGTTGTCTTCTTTGCAGTTCCTGTACACTCACCAAGAATTACAAATGGCAGTTTCAAAAGAGATATTTCAGATGTTAATTCTGTCACAGTATTCTGGAAGGTAAACCTATATGTATATATGTATGCATGTATGAATGTTAATATATATATATAGACAGAGAGAGAAGGGGGGAACATCATCATCATCATCATCGTTTAACGTCCGTTTTCCACGCTAGCACGGGTTGGACGGTTCGACCGGGGTCTGGGAAGTCAGGGGCCGCACCAGGCTCCAGTCTGATCTGGCAGTGTTTCTACAGCTGGATGCTCTTCCTAACGCCAACCACTCCGCGAGTGTAGTGGGTGCTTTTTACGTGCCACCTGCACAGGTCCCAGGGAGGGTCTGGCATCGGCCACGATCGGTTGGTGCTTTTAACAATTAGTTTTAAATCTCTGAGCAATAAGTAAGTAGTAACAGTACTACAAAGTAAAATCCATCGTCCCACATAAAGTGGCAGTCCTGATTAGAACGATGTTACTGTGTCTTTTACCCCCAGGAAAACATCTTTTCCAGTTGACTACTGATGCACACCTGCATCCTTATGCCTCAAACAAAGGAGCTAGTGTTCCCACTCAGCCTTAAACAGTACCTGCTAACTATGGTTTCTGGGTTATTACTCTTCATCAGCACAAGATAACCATTGGCTGGAGGTGGTAACACTAGGCCTTGCTTGAGGTACATACTTTTAAAGTGACTCACAGCCACTGATCTCTTAAAGAGGAAAACAGTTTTAAATCTCTGACTGAGAAGTAAGTAGTAACAGTACTACAGAGTAAAATCTATTTGCTAACGTAAAGTGGCAGTCCTGATTAGGACGATATTACTACCTTTTTTAACCCCAGGAAAACCTCTTTTCCTGCTGGCTACCGATGCACAACTGTGTCCTTATACCTCAGACAATAGAGTTAATGTCCCCACTCAGCCTTATTTCTCACTCAGATTTAAAACTAATTGTTTTCCTCTTTATGAGATCAATGACTGTGTGGCACTTTAAAAGTATATACCTCGAGCAAGGTCTAGTGTTGCCATCTCTAGCTAATGATTATGCTGTGCCGATGGAGGGAAATAACCCAGAAACCATGGTCTGCAGGTCGTGTTTAAGGCTGTTCAGGAGGTTAACAGTTGCCCTGAACAAGGTTGGTTTTCAAGCGACAAGTAACCATTTCTAAAGCATGAAAACCACTCATAAACTTGTGTGTCATTCATGGCAGCATCCTTGTAAGCTGTTTGAAGCATGACAACTGTCTTGGCTGCAGTTTGCCCCAGTAGAAAACAGAATATCACTGAAGCACGCTGTTCCTTCATATCAGCTAATGCAAAAATCAATGAACAGGGGAGAAGCACTGCAAAACAAAGATGCACCGTGTGGCAGTACAACCTCAGATGGTGTCACTATTCGGCAGACTGATGCCTAAGGGTTGCATCAAGTGACCTCTAGTGGCAGAAGCCTGAACTACAACAGGCTTGTCTCACAGAGAATGTTTCCAGTTACTTTTGCGTACCTCATCGTATATACAGACTGAATTATGACTGGAAACAATAGAAAGAAGGGGATTAAACTAAGAAAACAAACAAAAAAATGTAAGCATTTGAATAGATTTTTTTTTCTTTGTCAAATAAAATGAGTTGTGCAGGGTTACCAACAATTCCAGTGAAATTTAACCTTTTAGTGTTTAAATTAGCTGGATCTACAATGTCATTCTAGAAATAAACTACCTCATCATCAAAATCTTGAAGCTATGGGGCAATGCATGGCTAATTCAAAACAATGTGAATTTATAAGCATTACATTTAACAGGATAATCTGAACGTTAAAGGATAAAGGGATTTAGGTTATATACACTACAATTTTTGTTACTTCTGATATATTCATAAGACTAGATTTTGACTATATTATATAAACTGTGTAGCAAAATGAAATTGAACCACAAAATGCATGCAACATGCTTTGGTTTTCATCCTCACTTCACTTAGCTTAATCACCACATGCATTGTTCAATATTACCTTCTACAAACATACCATAATCAGAAATAGGTCTAATGGTGAGCTACAGAGTATCTTCTTTAGGTCAATGGTAGGATAATGTGTTGAACAGTAAATTGGTTAGTTTTACAGTGCTACTGCTCTTTCTTAGTGAGAGTTTGTTATACCCTATAGTACAAATTTTCATTTTAGTGTGGACTGGGCCATTTCTAACTTAGATATATTATCAACAGCTGCAGGAGTGGCTGTGTGGTAAGTAGCTTGCTTATCAACCACATGGTTCCTGGTTCAGTCCCACTGCATGGCACCTTGGGCAAGTGTTTTCTACTATAGCTTTGGGCCGACCAAAGCCTTGTGAGTGGATTTGGTACACGGAAACTAAAAGAAGCCCGTCATATATATGTATATATATATATATTTGTGTCTGTGCTTGTACCCCCCAACATCGCTTCACAGCTGATGCTGGTGTGTTTACGTCCCTGTAATTCAGTGGTTCGGCAAAAGAGACCAATAGAATAAGTACTGGGCTTACAAAGACTAAAATGCAGTGCTCCAGCATGGCCACAGTCAAATGACTGAAACAAGAGTAATAGACACAATGCAATATTTGTGACATTACAAACTGCGTAATTCCTATTAGATCATCTGCACTTTCAATTGAGTTGTATAACTCTGTTAAATAAAGATGTAGAAAAGCAATAATCCTGTTCTTAAATAAACTAAAATGCATTTGGTATTATTAAGAACAATACCAATATTATCTTGTGAAGGGTGATTGCAAGGCAGAATTAGCAGAATGATAGGCAAAATATTTCATAATATATGGTTTTGAGTTCAAATCCTACTGAAGTCAACTCTGCATTTTATCCCTTTGAGGGCTGATAAATACATACAAAGTAAGAATTGGGGCAGTGTTGAGATGATCTTTATTGAATATCTTCTATCAAAATTTGTGGCCTTGTACTTAACTTAGATATAATACTGGTTTTTGTTCCCAGCGATGTTTGAACTCAGAATATAAACACAGGCCTGGGATGCTCACAATTTTATCAGCTGATTGCCTTATCTTATCTACAGTGTTGATATAATGATGTAAGACCATGTGATTTACTCTTTACTCTTTTACTTGTTTCAGTCATTTGACTGTGGCCATGCTGGAGCACCGCCTTTAGTCGAGGAAATCGACCCCAGCACTTATTCTTTGTAAGCCTAGTACTTATTCTATCGGTCTCTTTTGTTTGTATTATGGTGGAGTATATGTCTCTATGTGTATGTTTGAGTGTTTAACAAATAATTCATTTTGATTTATTTTCTTCTGTCTCCACAGAACTTAATGAGAAGAGAATTTGGTGATGAAAATGTTGAATATCTTATTCAAAATAAAAATTCAAATCTAACAGCTTTTCAAAACAATTTGTTACTTGAATTATCACTAAACAAAACCAGTTGTGAAAATATAAGAATATGGGCTAAGAACTCTGTTGGTTATTCGAAGCCACCATCATCTATACGCATTTGTGATAAATCGAAAGGTTAGCAACATATTTTCTATTTTTATAAATTGTGCATTTGCATTGTCACATCATCATCATCATCATCATCATTTAACGTCTGCTTTCCATGCTAGCATGGGTTGGACGGTTCAACTGGGGTCTGTGAAGCCAGAAGGCTGCATCAGGCCCAGTCTGATCTGGCAATGTTTCTACGGCTGGATGCCCTTCCTAACGCCAACCACTCCGTGAGTGTAGTGGGTGCTTTTTACGTGCCACCCGCACAGGTGCCAGATGGAGCTGGCAAACGGCCATGAACGGATGGTGCTTTTATGTGCCACCAGCACGGGGGCCAGGCGAGGCTGGCAACGGACACGAACGGATGGTGCTTTTACGTGCCACCGGCACGGAGACCAGTGCATAAGTGTATGTGTGGGTATTATGAGAAGATGCAGGGATGGCTTTAGGGTTAAGAAGTATGCTTCACAACCACAAGATTTGGGGTTTGATCTGAAAGGAAGGCAGTTTGTTTGGGCAAGGATGGATTTTCTACTACAGTCTCAAGATGAACAATGCTTTTTTAATCGTTTAACGTTCACTTTCCATGCTAGCATGGGTTGGATGATTTGACGGAGGACTGGCGAACCGGATGGCTGCACCAGGTTCCAATCTTGATCTGGCAGAGTTTCTATAGCTGGATGCCCTTCCTAACGCCAACCACTCTTAGAGTGTAGTGAGTGCTTTTACGTGCCACCGGCACAGGGGCCAGTCAGGCAGTACTGGCAACAGCCACGCTCAAATGGTGTTTTTTATGTGCCACCTGCACAGGGGCTAGTCCAGTGGCACTGGCAACGACCTCACTCGAATAGATAAGAGAACAATATGCAATGTTTCTTGAGTAAAATTTAATGGACAAATTGTATGGAAGCTTGAGAGGTGTGCATTTGTGTGTGTGCGTATGTGCATATTTGTCTGTATATGTGTGTAAATATATATGTGTGTGTGTGTTTTGTATGTAGTTAAGTTAAATCCTAGGTATTATACTTACATATTTTAATTGTTTATATAATATGTAGTTATGGTAAATCCCAGCTGTTACATTTCTATATATAACAAGTTAGAAAATCTTTGTAAGAGATATGGACAGTATATGTGTAAGCAGTAATGCTAATGCAAAATAAACTAACTCTGGGTTAGTACAAATATGTTGCAGTTTACCATGGATACAAAATTGATTAGAGCCAGAAATACATATCAACCTGCCCACAGAGGGCATTTGCACTGATAATTGTGAATTTACCTTTTATCTTTGTGAGAATTTTTCCTCTGCAATAAATTTCAGTGAATAGTTGCCTTCAGAAGTTGAAATATATCCCAGTGACTTAGAGTGATGTGTGTGTGTAGGTATGTACGCCTATACATACAGATATATATATACATATATATATATATATATATATATATATATATATATACACACACAGATATATGTGTATATATATATATATATATATATATATATTATATATATATATACACACAGATATATGTATATATATATATATATATATATACACACACACAGATATATGTATATATATATATATATATTATATATATATATATATATATATATATATATATGTATATACCCAATGACATGGTTATAGATTCAGTCCCACTTCATGATACTTTTGGCAAGTGTCTTCCACTATAGACCCTGGTTAATCAAAGCCTTGAGAGGATATTTTAAATTAAATTTGTTAACATTGTAATATAATTATACTATAATATAATATAATAAAATATAATACAAAAACAAATATTAGTCCTACTAGTTGTTTTGATTCATACCCAATAATGAATTCATAAAAACTGAATTCAGTCTATTCTATGATTTAGCAATCCTTACATATAATTTTTTTTTTTTTCCAAATATTACCCTGATAAGATTCATACCCAGAAACATGAATTTTTTATAAATTCATTATCGAATGTGAATCAAAACACTTTGTAGGACTAATATTTGTTTTTGCATTCTTATTTTATTTCATTATATTATAGTAAAATTATATTATAATGTTAATAAATTAAATTTAGAATATGTCAATTGTATATTTCTATTTTCTTTTAATCTTGCTATATTGAATATGTGGAGGCGCAATGGCCCAGTGGTTAGGGCAGCGGACTCGCTGTTGTAGGATCGCAGTTTCGATTCCCAGACCGGGCATTGTGAGTGTTTATTGAGCGAAAACACCTAAAGCTCCACGCGGCTCCGGCAGGGGGTGGTGGCGATCCCTGTTGTACTCTTTTGCCACAACTTACTCTCACTCTTTCTTCTGTTGGCCTGCTCGCTTAGCCAGCGGGGTGGCGTCATTTGAAGGCTAAAACAATGCGAAACGCATTGTGACCAGCATCTGATAGCCTGGTCGGTCACGGTGATCACGGTGATATTGATTATATACCCTTTTAAGTTGTGATGTGTTTCGGGTGGCATGAGCTAAAGAGGAGATATTGTTTCGAGTCCATTGGTTTATGATAGATGTCAGTTACAATTTGGTTCTTGACATTTTTTATCATGATATCCAAGAATGAGATCTGTTCTTTGTTATATTCCATTGTGAATTGAATGTTAGTATTTGTATCATTTAGTGTTGATTTGTAGTCCAAAAGTTTGTCAGTGGTCTCCTTTCAAATGATAAAACAGTCATCCAGGTATCTTTTCCAGCTTTCTCTTATGTATTGGTGGAATGAATAACCGTATTTTCAAAGTGACACTTCATGTATGGTGAATTCCAAACAACCCATTACCGGGTTCACAAGAACAGGGGTTGTTTTCATTCCCATCACAATCCTGCATGTATATAAGTATATGTGCACACACATATATATACTCTTTTACTTGTCTCAGTCATTTGACTGCGGCCATGCTGGGGTACCACCTTTAGTCGAGCAAATCGACCCCGGGACTTATTCTTTGTAAGCTCAGTACTTATTCTATCGGTCTCTTTTGCCAAACCGCTAAGTGATGGGGACGTAAACACACCAGCATCGGTTGTCAAGCAATGCTAGGGGGACAAACACACACACACAAACACACACACATACACATATATACATATATACGACAGGCTTCTTTCAGTTTCCGTCTACCAAATCCACTTACAAGGCATTGGTCGGCCCGGGGCTATAGCAGAAGACACTTGCCCAAGATGCCACACAGTGGGACTGAACCCGGAGCCATGTGGTTGGTTAGCAAGCTACTTACCACACAGCCACTCCTGCGCCTATATATATATATATATATATATAATATATATATATATAATATATATATATATATATATATATATTATATATATATATATATATATATATCTATATATATATATATATATGTATGTCTGTATGTATGTTTATAATGTATATATATGTGTGTGTGTGTGTATTATATATATATATAGGTATAGTTATAATCTATTTTGCAATGGTATGAGACTTGAATCTAATATTTAAAATCTGTGCATGAAATCCTTTTCTCTTTTATGAGATTTTCTGTTTGCTAAATTTTGTCTGTAAATTAACTTTGAAAATCCTACGGCAACAGTTCCAGATTATCCTCGGAATATTGAAGCAATAGTACTCAACTCTACCACCGTGTGGATCAAGTGGGAAAGTCCGAAAGACAACCACATGAGGGTAACGAGATACACAATCTATAGATGTGATAAGGAAAATCATTTTGTAAGTATCTTTCTTTTTTTCTTTCTCTCTCTTTCTTTCCCTTTGTATGTCTTTCTATTTCCTTTTCTTTACTTTTTGTCTTCCTTCTTTCTTTCCTTCCTCCTTCTCTTCCTTTCTTCATTCATACTGAAACATGTTGTTTCATTTTGCTCTGAAATTTCTTTTCCTTTACAATTTTAGCTTTGCCCCCTGAATAAGTTGTTCCCTTTATTTTATTTTTTTTTTATAGTTAAAATCAAATATAAAACAGTGGCACGTAAAATGCACCAATCCGACCGTGGCCGTTGCCAGCCTCGCCTGGCACGTAAAAAGCACCCACTACACTCACGGAGTGGTTGGCGTTAGGAAGGGCATCCAACTGTAGAAACACTGCCAGATCAGACTAGAGCTTGGTGCAGCCTTCTGGCTTCCCAGATCCCCGGTCGAACCGTCCAACCCATGCTAGCATGGAGAACGGACGTTAAACGATGATGATGATGATATGAGGTTTCTCCCCTTTGAAAATTTGGGTTGGCCTTTGTTTGTGCATGTATTAAATATCAACAACTTATCCTTTCACCTGAAGGGTCCATTATGACTTCTGATGTGATGGTCATGGTAGCAGCAGCAATGGTGTCTGTAGTAGTAGTAGAAGAAATGTAAGAACTGGATAGCTAAAGTGAACATTATTGCTTTCAATTTTGCCACAAGGTAGGCGTAGGAGTGGCTGTGTGGTAAGTAGCTTGCTTACCAACCACATGGTTCTGAGTTCAGTCCTACTGTGTGGCACCTTGGGCAAGAGTCTTCTACTATAGCCTCGAGCTGACCAAAGCCTTGTGATTGGATTTGGTAGACAGAAACTGAACAAAGCCTATCATATATATGTATGTAGGTGTGTATATATATATATGTGTGTGTGTGTGTGTATATGTTCGTGTGTCTGTGTTTGTCTCCACCACCATCACTTGACAACCAATGCTGGTGTGTTTATGTCACCGTAACTTAGCGGTTCAGCAATAGAGACCGATAGAATAAGTACTAGGCTTACGACAAATAAGTCCTAGGGGCGAGTTGCTCAACTAAAAGGCAGTTCTCCAGCATGGCCACAGTCAAATGACTGAAACAAGTAAAAGATTAAAAAGATTTTTTTTTAGGGTCAGTAATTTGTGGTGATAGCATAAGTTGATGTTATTGACCTAGCATAAGTTGATGTTATTGACCTCAGTGTTGTTCTTATTTTACCGACCCTGAAAAGCTGAAAGGCCAAGTGGATCTCTGCAGAATTTGAACTGGGAACATAAAGAGGGACAAAGCACCACTAAGCATTTTGCCTGGCTTGCTTATGATTCTGCCAGTTTTCTGCCTTCAAAGTGAACTTTATTTTCCGAATTGTGGCCGATGCCAGTGCCGCCTCGACTGGCTTCTGTGCCAGTGGCACATAAAATGCACCAATCCGACCATGGCCGTTGCCAGCCTCACCTGGCACCTGTGCAGGTGGCACGTAAAAAGCACCCACTACACTCACGGAGTGGTTGGTGTTAGGAAGGGCATCAAGCTGTAGAAACTCTGCCAGATCAAGATTGGAGCCTGGTGCAGCCTTCTGGCATGGAGAACAGACGTTAAACGATGATGACGATGATTTCTGTAGAAATACACAACCATTTTACATCAATTTATTTAGGAAATAATTAAATATTTCGCAAAATAACTTTGTCGTTATTAAGCTGTTGTTTAGGACATAAATTAACATGAAATTGTGATGAAAGGTTTTAATTTAAATCATTTTAAAACATGTGTCACAGACCTAGGATTAGCCTCAGGCAGTTTGGTATTGAAAGTATTAAAAAAAATCTCCCATTTTGAAGAAGGTAAGAAAGAAAGTTTCCTTGATGAGCAAATTAATTTTTCTTGAACAGACAAATGATGTTCTTCTCCATTTCTCCTTCATCCAGAGAAACTGCACTTGGAGTTATGTGAATGGTAATGAAACCTCAAAGAATCTGTCAATGAATACAGATGTTAATTCATACAGTTTTGCTGTGTCAGCAGAAAATGACGAAGGATCCAGTGGATTGATTTGGTCGCCATGTCTATTCATTTTAAAAAGTATATTTTACCCCAACTATTTTTACCTTTTCTGTCACTTTGTGACTCCTTTTTTCTTGTCTGCTTCTCTTCCTGTTTTGTTTTTTTTTCTGTTTTTTTTTAAATTTTTTATTGTATGAACAAATACATAGGCGTAGGAGTGGCTGTGTGGTAAGTAGCTTGCTAACCAACCACATGGTTCTGGGTTCAGTCCCACTGCGTGGCATCTTGGGCAAGTGTCTTCTGCCATAGCCCCGGGCTGACCAATGCCTTGTGGGTGGATTTGGTAGACGGAAACTGAAAGAAGCCTGTCGTATATATGTATATATATATGTATGTGTGTGTGTCTGTGTGTGTCCCCCTAGCATTGCTTCACAACTGATGCTGGTGTGTTTATGTCCCCCATCATTTAGCGGTTTGGCAAAAGAGACCGATAGAATAAGTACTAGGCTTACAAAGAATAAGTCCCGGGGTCGATTTGCTCGACTAAATGTGGTGCTCCAGCATGGCCGCAGTCAAATGACTGAAACAAGTAAAAGAGAGTATGTACATATGGTCGACATACACAATTCATGTCAGCTTGGAAAATGAGGTATGAAATCTTCATTGTTTAACACCCATTTTTTCATGCTTCCACTGGTGTCAGATGGATTTGGTGAGGCAGATTTTCTGCAGTTAGATGCCCTTCCTGTTACCAGCCTTCACCTGTATCCAAGCACAGTTACACTTTAATAGGCCAGACATGTTTTCCATGGGAGACTGAAAGCAAGCAACATCATTTGTATGACAACAATGTTTGTTTACAACCATCACATGATCTCAAGACAAGAATACACACTAAATGTACACATACACAAACATTCTTTTATTCTTTTACTTGTTTCAGTCCTTTTGACTGCAGCCATGCTGGAGCACCTATGCCTATACTTACCACACAGCCACTCCTACGCTTATATATACAGATATATATATATATATATATATATATATATTCATACACAGATATATGTATATACACATATATATATACAGATATATATATCTGTATGCATATTACAGTTCTATAATTAAGAAATGAGGAATTATGTACATTATTTACATTATTTACATTTACATTTGACGGATATTTGTCCTCATCTTGTTTGTTGTTAACACAACGTTTCAGCTGATATACCCTCCAGCCTTCATCAGGTGTCTTGAGGAAATTTCGAACCTGGGTTCTCATTCCTAGGGTATTTTTTGATGTTGTTGTTGTTGCTATTATTATTATTATTATTATTATTATTATTATTGAGTGTGAGACCAGTGCATGCCATCAAAGTGACACTGGGGTAAAATATATGAAGCCCAGTATACCTTATTATTATTATTATTATTACTATTTGTTGATGCAGTACAGAACTAGTCTGGGAACTTTTAGAAACCACCCCATATGCTAATGATGCTGCCACTTTGTTGCCTTAACTGATTTCAAGTTTTGGCATCATACGATCAGCAATTTTAGGGGATGCAGTAAGTCAATTCCATCAATCCTAGTACTTGATTGATACTAAATTTTATCAATCCTGAAAGGATGAAAAGTTGACTTTGGCAGGATTTGAACACTGGATGTTAAAAAAAAATTAAACAAATGCCACTAAGCACTTTGTCTGAAATTCAAAAGATTCTGCTAGCACACTGCCTTAAATATAATACTGTTAATAATAACCCTTTCTACTATAGACACAAGGCCTGAAATTTTGTTGGAGAGGAAACAAGTTGATATCATCAACCCCAGAACTTGACTGATGCTTAGTTTATCGACCTTGAAAGAAGAATGGCACAGTCAGAATATAAATGTGGACAAAATGCTGTAAAGCAAGCATTTTGCCCAGTGTGCCGCCAATGATTCTGCCAGATTCCCACCTTAATAATAATAATGATAATAATAATAATAATAATAATGATAAAATAATAATGATAATAATAATAATAATAATAATAATAATAATAATAATAATAATAATAATGATAATAATAATAATAAGGATAATAATAATAATAATAATGATAATAATAATAATAATGATAATAATAATGATAATAATAATAATGATAATGATAATAATAATAATAATAATGATAATAATAATAATAATAATAATGATGATAATAAAAGTAATATAATAATAATGATAATAATAGTGATAATACTAATGATCATGATAATAATGATAATAATAATAATAGTGATAATAATAATAATATGATAATAATGATAATAATATTGATGATAATAATAATAATAATAATAATAATTTGTTTACTTCACCAGCACCAAATAATTTACTATTTCATTTTCCCTGTGTTCATTAAAAGAATTCACCATTTTGTTTTTTCTTTCTTTAATTTCAGAACCTGAAAACCCTGTAGAGTTTAGAGTTATTGCTAAAGATGGCACTCTTATTGTAGAATGGGACCATTATAACTGCTACATTGAGAAAGCCTACCTTACTAATTATGTAGTGTCTTACTGTGTTTCTTTTAATAAAACAAATTGTAAAGGTACGTACATATTCTAATTTTTTTTTACAAGTTTTCGCATTTGGTTTGTGGCCATGCTTAGGCACCATTTGCAGGGGTCTTAGTCAGTTACATTGATCTCTAGGCATGTGGCCCAGTGGTTAGGCTGCTGCGCTCACAGTTGCTAGATCATTGGTTCCGTTCCCTGATTAGGCAGCACATTGAGTTCTTGAGTGAAACACTTCATTTCATGTTGCTCCAGTTCCCCTTTCGGTCAGTAGGGGAATGTTGGTCTGCTCACCTAGCCTCTGGGGGTGGGGTCATCTGAAGGCTAAAGCAATGCAAAAAGAATAAAAATGCATTGTGACCAGCGATGTGTAACAACATCTGATAGCTTGCTCGGTCATGTGATCACATGACATTGATCTCAGTTCTTGGTGTGATACATCTTTATCAATCTATAATTATTGAATGGCTAAGTTCACCTTTAGCCAAAAATGGATATAAAGACTATGTAACTCAATACTTAGTTAGAAGTAGAGTAGTAATGAATACAGGTAAGTATTTTGAAATTAATTGAAACAAAGGCAGTATGTTTCAACCTAGATATGGTAACAAAAGGACTAGTTTCATCATCATCATCATCATGTCACATCCACTTTCCATGCAAGCATGGGGTCAGAACCATATTTCAATTTTTTTTACTCCATCTTCCGTCAATTGCTGGGAATGATTTTTTTAACTCTCCTCCCTTGACCCTGTAGCATTCAAACTGACCTTACCTGGCCAGATCTGGCCTCTCACCTCATCCTTACAATATCATTCTAAAACTAAGCGATTATATCATTGACATCTCTGAAGTACAAGATAATGCATGATAAATTCAAAACAATATAAATATATAAACATTACATTTGACAATATTTTTAATGAACTGCACTCTGACTCCTTTTGATTCTTTTACTGGTCTCAGTCATTGAACTATGGCCATGCTAGGGAACTGCTTGCAGAGGTTTAAATCAATGTTTCCCAACCCATTTTTGCCCTGGTCCTACTATAAATTTCCAGAAAAATGTACGCCTATGTGCAAACAGGTATGCTACATGGCAGTGAAACATGGGCTGTGACAGCCAAGGACATGTGTAGGCTTGAAAGAAATGAAACCAGTATGCTTCATTGGCTGTGCAATGTCAGTGTGCATGTTCAACAGAGTGTAAGCATCTCCAGAGAAAATTTGGGCATAAGAGACATCAGATGTGGTGTGCAAGAGAGACGACTGCACTGGACAAGGACAGCTGTATAAAGAAGGACCCTGTAGAGGGAAGCTGTGGAAGAGGTAGACCCAGGAAGACATGGGACTAGGTGGTGAAGCATGATCTTCAAACTTTGGGCCTCATAGAGGTAATAACTAGTGACCAAGACCTTTGGCAGTATGCTCTGCTTGAGAAGACTTGTCAAGCCAAGTGAAAATGTATTTGTGGCTGATGCTGGTGTCACGTAACTGGCACCTAAAAAGCACCTTTCTAGTGTTGGGCCTCACAGATGCAATGACCAAGACCATTGGCATATATCCTGCTCAAGAAGACCCATCAAGTCAAGTAAAATAGCTGTCATAGCAGATAATGGGGTCACGCAAATGGCATCCATGCCAGTGGCACGTAAAAGCACCCTTTACACTCTCAGAGTGGTTGGCGTTAGGAAGGGCATCCAAGCCATAGAAACCATATCGAATCAGACTGGAGTCTGGTGCAGCTTTCCAGCTTGCCAGCCCTGGTCAAACCATCCAACCCATGCCAGCATGGATAACGGATGTTAAATAATGATGATGATGATATATATACACACACACACACACACACACACACATGACCGGCTTCTTTCAGTCTACCATATCCATTCACAAGGCTTTGGTTTGCCCAGGGCTATAGAAGATGATGCAGGTAGCGAGCTGGCAGAAACGTTAGCATGCCGAGCGAAATGCCTAGTGGTATTTCGCCTGCTGTTTTGTTCTGAGTTCAAATTCCGCCACGGTCGACTTAGCATTTCATCCTTTCGGGGTTGATTAATTAAGTATCAGTTATGCACTGGGGGTCGATGCAATCAACTTAATCCCTTTGTCTGTCCTTGTTTGTCCCCTCTATGTTTAGCCCATTGTCGGCAGCAAAGAAATAAGATGACATTTGCCTAAGGTGCCATGAAGTGGGACTGAACTCAGAACCATGTATTTGTGAAGCAAGCTTCTTACCACTTAGCCATGCCTGGTGAGAAATAAACACAAAAATGCATTCACATGTACTCATGAGTTTCAACAGTTTCCATCTACCAAATTCATTCACAAGGTGTTGGTTGACCTAGGCTAATGAGGGAAGATGCTTGCCCAAGGTACCTCACAGCAGAACTGAACTCAGAACCTTGTGGTTGTGAAGTGGAACTTCTTAACCATACAACCTTGCCCCTGCCTATGCATTGCCAAAATGCTTCGTGTAATTTCCAAAGTAGTCAAGACTTCGAAAGGCTTTAGTAAAATAAGTAATTTTCCCCTTATTAAGAAAGTGTTTAGAACATAATTTTAGCAATAGTTCCGTTTGTCATAGAATTATGATAGAAAGGTAGAATTTAAGTAACATACAGGCTTGTCCTTTACCGGTACTGGTGCCACATAAAATGCACTCCTGCAACTGCTCCATAAACGCAACCATGCTGGTGGCATGTAAAATGCACCCAGCACACTCTGTAAAGTGGTTGGCATTAGGAAGGGCATCCAGCTGTAGAAATTATGCCACAACAGACAGCTGCAGTTTGGACAGTGTCCCCCCCCCCCCCCCCGCTGGCCAGCTGCATGTCAAACTGTCCAACCCATACCAGCATGGAAAACGGATGTTATGATGATGATACTTTAAATCAAATGATTTTGTATTACACAACCAGAGGCAGTCTTAGATGAATTGATATGAAAAGGCGGCGAGCTGGCAGAAACGTTAGCACACCGGGCGAAATGCTTAGCAGTATTGCGTCTGTCATTGCGTTCTGAGTTCAAATTCCGTCGAGGTCGACTTTGCCTTTCATCCTTTCGGGGTCGATAAATTAAGTACCAGTTACACACTGGGGTTCGATGTAATCGACTTAATCCGTTTGTCTGTCCTTGTTTGTCCCCTCTATGTTTAGCCCCTTGTGGGTAGTAAAGAAACAGATATGAAAAGAGTTAAAATGCAGGACTTTGTGCTTGTGTTAAATACCAATATTTCATCCCCCTTGACAGCGTTCTAAAATTGTTCTCAGGCTAAATCTGAAGGCTGAAGATTGAAATATTTTTTTGGTATATAGTTCCCGTTTAAAACAAAGTAATAATAATTGTGGTGGTGGCCATTGTCAGTGTTTTTTTTGTTTTTTATATTTTTTGTTTCCTTTCATTTTTTTTCAGATAAAATCCAAAAGAGGTATATATCAAAGAAGCAAAAGAAATACGTAATTGATAATTTACCCAAAGATAAATATTTAGTGTGGGTGAAATCTTCGACGAGTATAGGTGATGGTCCTGTGATGACTCGGGAGATCCAAGTGAATGGAGAAAGTAAGTGTACATCTACGTTCATTCATTAATCAGTTCTTATTAACTAACCGATGACTTCATTAATATTAAGACTACCGTTTTAATTTATGATCACCAAACTTGCTAGAATTAATAGTCAAATTAGTTTCAAATCACACTACTTATGTAGCTCTTTAGCATTTAAAGCAGCCGTATCCAGCCCAAATATTTTACCTTTTTTATGTTCAAATGGCCAGATCTGGCTTCTCACACCTGACCAATGATGTCATTCTAAAAATAATTGAAATCTCAAAGCTACAACGTTATACATGATTAATTCAAAACAATCCAGCGCCGCCTCGACTGGCTTCTGTACCGGTGGCACATAAAAAGCACCATCCGAATGTGGCCATTGCCAGCGCCGCCTTGGCTGGCTTCCGTGCCGGTTGCACATAAAAAGCACCATCCGAATGTGGCCATTGCCAGCGCTGCCTCGACTGGCTTCTGTGCCGGTGGCACATAAAAAGCACCATCCAAATGTGGCCATTGCCAGCGCTGCCTCGACTGGCTTCTGTGCCGGTGGCACATAAAAAGCACCGTCCGAACGTGGCCGATGCCAGCGCCGCCTTGGCTGGCTTCCGTGCCGGTTGCACATAAAAAGCACCATCCGAATGTGGCCATTGCCAGCGCTGCCTTGGCTGGCTTCTGTGCCGGTGGCACATAAAAAGCACCATCCGAATGTGGCCATTGCTAGCGCTGCCTCGACTGGCTTCTGTGCCGGTGGCACATAAAAAGCACCGTCCGAACGTGGCCGATGCCAGCGCCGCCTTGGCTGGCTTCCGTGCCGGTTGCACGTTAAAAGCACCAACCGATCGTGGCCGATGCCAGACTCCCCTGGCACCTGTGCCAGTGGCACGTAAAAAGCACCCACTACAGCTGTAGAAACACTGCCAGATCAGACTGGAGCCTGGTGCAGCCCCTAGCTTCCCAGACCCCAGTCGAACCGTCCAACCCGTGCTAGCGTGGAAAATGGACATTAAACGATGATGATGATGAATGTGAATATGTAAGCTTTGCATTTGACAGAGTAATGTGACTGCTCAAGGGTTAAAAATAATAATGGAAAAGAAACATATGTTAAGGACTTTGATACACTTTGTTTAATGTCTATTTTTCCATGCTTGTATAGATTTTGACTGGGAGGAGTTCTTTAAGGGAAATTTTGCAATTGGATGGTCTTTGTGTCACCAACTTTTACATAGTGATGCTGTAGTACATGTGCTGCGTACACTCACTCTTACAAGGTTTTCTTTATGGGCTATAAAGGCAGAAGTAAATCCGGCTTCAACTCTGTCGCACACCTGTATTTGGTTTTTTTTTTCGTGTTTTACTACATAAAGGTCACCAACTACCTACCCTGAGTAATTACTGGCAGCATGTGCCTGATCTATCTATCTATCTCTCTCTCTCTCTCTCTCTCTCTCTCTATATATATATATATATATATATATATATAATATATATATATATATGCTGAGACCCCCTTCGGTCATGACTGACTATGGGATTGCACCTAGAAAGTTACCACCTATGCATACTGGTCTCCCCTCTCCATGCCACCAGTGTTATCCAAGGGAAAGGCAAAGGGGCCAATACAGCTTGGCACCTGTGATGTCGCAACTCATTTCTACAGCTGAGTGAACTGGAGCAAAGTGAAATAAAGTGTCTTGTTCAAGAACACAACACGCAACCCAGTCCGGGATTCGAACTCACAACCTCACGATCGTAAGCTCGATGCTCTAACCACTGAGCCATGCGCATAAATATGTATATATGTATATATTTAAGAAATAAAACATATGCATACATACATATATATACATGCATATATATATATATATATATATATATATATATATATGAGTACAGGACACCACAAATAAACGTAGAACACGATGAGAAACGAAAACATAAAAAGAAACAAGGAAACGGACTTTTTTTAACAACGAAAAAACAAAAAAACAGTATAAGACAAACAATATAAGGAATATTCCCCTTCATCAGCTGCTCAGCCTCTTGCTCCTCTGAGTTTCACCTGCAGGCACCCAGGATCTTCAGGGAAGTCGTTACAACTTCCCTGAAGATCCTGGGTGCCTGCAGGTGAGACTCAGAGTAACAAGAGGCTGACTTGATCAAAATAAAATATCACTAATCTCTATCTATCATGGTATTGAGTACTCTTTTTTTCTCAACATTTAATACTAAACATGTGTATGCTTTAACTCCTATTTCTGAGAGAAGTATTAGTGCTGTTTCTTTTAGCCTTGAATGTCATATATCAGTGAATAAATGTCTTTGTAATTTCAAAAACAAAATTATGTGTCCTTTAAAAATCACTGTTTAACGACGAATATAGTGTATCAATGTAAGGGGATCATACGTATTATTACATAAGTTCTGCTACAATTTGGACATCTAGATTACATAGCCATTTTTCTTCATTTATGTTTAGAAGGAAATGTAATTCCAGAAATCTTAGTAAATCTTAGACAGGAACATTAACTGTGTTATAAAGTGGTCCAGTATTAGTTACTCACCATCATACAAAACTGATAAATTCCTCTTTGTCTGAGGAAATGTATTATATAATTACTTCTAAATTAAAATGATTAAATTGACGAAATGGTTTTACACTGAAATATTCTCATAGATATAGAAAAGTATTTACATATTTCAGCATTAATTAACATATTAATTATAATTGCTTTTCCTATAATCTAATATGCATAATTTTTCTAGAAATCTTTTTTAGCATATTTATTAGATAGATAATGTAGAATTTTTATGTTTACTTTTTATTGTATCATTATCTATCGATGTCATCAAAATTTAAATACCAAACTGGCTTTTCTTAGACTATTATATCTCTTAACTGTCTTTTTGTTTGTGTTCATCTATTGGAGATATTTTCTTAGATCACTTTGAGTTTAGTCCATTTAGTATTTCCTAGATAACTTTGTGTTAACTCATATTTTCGGATATATCAATTTGACATTTTATACAATTTTTTTCTGTATCTAAATATGTTGGCACAATGGAAATTATATCTGGTAATGTATGGTGTAATCACAATAAAAGATATGATTTTCATCATTCTTGTTCTTGCTCTGTGTGTGTGTATACAGGGTGTGATGGGTAAATTATTGCCATTTTATATTGTTAATTTCGTGCATGCACATTGTTTGTTTGTGATTTTGTCAACTACACAGTATAGTAGGGTCAGTTGGGCACCATCTGTGAGGAAAACAACACCATGACGCAATTCACTCTGCCAGAGATTTGGAAACGACATGCTGTACTGCCTAGCATTTGCATCAGAAGCTCCAATACGAACAGATGGTGAACACACAAAATAACTGTTGGCTTGTTGTGTCCCCAAAACATGTATCAAGAGTGATACAAATCAAACATCCAGTCAACATCATGGTGTTTGGAGTGATCACTAGTGATGACGATGTTATGCTTCCATTCATTTTCCTACATGGCCTCAGACTCAACATGGAGGCCTACATCAAGTGCCTGGAGGAGGTAGTGTTGCTTTGGGTCAAGAGGGTGGCTGCTGGACTCTGCACCATGCCACACAAGCAGGAGAACCCAGTCATAGTTGTCTGATAATTTCTGTGACCACATCACTCCCAACACAGCAACCCCCTTGATTATTATGTGTGGGGCACAGTTGAACGAGAGACCAACAAAACTCCCTTATAACACCAAAGATGAATTGAAGGCAAGGATTATGGCAGCGTTCACCAACTTAAACAAGGAGACCATCTCAAATAGCTACAGGAGATTCCAAAGTCATCTGGAGGCCATGGTTGAAGTCAATAGCGATTTTACTGAATAAATTTACTCTTTAGTAATTCAAGATATTTTTATGCAATTTTGGTAAATATATCCATTAAAATGAGATGTTATTTTGATTTTTGCTTAATTCAGACAATTTGTTCACTGCACCAGTGTGGTATTTTGTCCCATACTTGTCTCTCATTGTGTGTTTGCATATTTTTTGCTTGTTGGTGATGTCTTGTACTTAATGTGTATTTTTTTTTCATTTCTATTTAATAACTGAACACCACACAGCCTTGCCCAAAAGTAAGTTTTTACATTTATATATGATTTCTGTGACTCTGTTCTCTGCCTGTTTTCTCTCTCTCTCTCTCTCTCTAATCCTCTATATTTCTTTTTCTTCCTCTCCTTTGCTGTTCCCCATCTGTCTTGTCTTTTACTCTCTTTCTTTCCTTCTCCCTTTATTTCTTGTCTCTCGTGTATTTACATATTTTTTGCTTGTTTGGTGATGTCTTGTACTTAATATGTATTTTTTTCATTTTCTCCCTTCCACCCCTTTTTTCTTTCCTCCTTCTTTCCTTTTACGATCCCTTTTGATCGAAAACCAAACCCCCTTTTTTTATCCCCAAAATAAAAGCTCTACCTTGTAATTTGTCCCGTCTTTGTGCAGCCCTGTGTGGCTAATAAAGAAACATATCTATCTATCTATCTATCTATCTATCTATCTATCTATCTATCTATATCTATCTATCTATCTATCTATCTATCTATCTATCTATCTATATATATATATAATATATATATATATATATATAGAGAGAGAGAGAGAGAGAGAGAGAGAGTGGCTGTGTGGTAAGTAGCTTGCTAACCAACCACATGGTTCCGGGTTCAGTCCCACTGCGTGGCACCCTGGGCAAGTGTCTTCTGCTATAGCACCGGGCCGACCAATGCCTTGTGAGTGGATTTGGTAGACGGAAACTGAAAGAAGCCTGTCGTATATATGTGTATATATATATATATATATATATATATATATATATATATATGTATGTGTGTTTGTGTGTCTGTGTTTGTCCCCCTAGCATTGCTTGACAACCGATGCTGGTGTGTTTACGTCCCCGTCACTTAGCGGTTCGGCAAAAGAGACCGATAGAATAAGTACTGGGCTTACAAAGAATGAGTCCCGCGGTCGATTTGCTCGACTAAAGGCGGTGCTCCAGCATGGTCACAGTCAAATGACTGAAACATGTAAAAGAGTAAAAAAGAGTATATATATATATATATATATACCACTCTATGTCCACTAAACACTGTCACCTCTATCAACACCCATTCTTATAACTCACTATATCTACCTCTATGTACACATGGCCTGTGTCCCTCACTTTACCTAATCCCTCTACCTCTCCACACTTCCATCCCTGATTCTCTACTCCTACTCTCCTTAACCACCCTCTTTTACCTTGCGAGTACATTCTGCTACCTTATTTCCACCATCCTTTCTTTCCTGTTGGATACACAAAAAAGAGAAAAGATGTATCTTTTCTATAACAAGACACAGGAAAGAGAGAACGGCTGTATCTCCTCTACAGCAAGACACTTGTTCCAGCCCCTATTTCCTACTTCAGCCTCTCTGCACATGGCACAAATCCACCTCCCTCAATACTGTTCTGTGTCTCTATGAAGGGGTCTTGTCTTGCATATTTCTCGATAATCCCTCTGGTGCTGGTTGTCACAAAATATGCACCCAGTACACTCTATAAAGTGGCTGGTGTGAGGAAGGGCAACCAGTCACAGAAACCTAGCCAAGGCAAGCACTAGAGGTCAACACATCTCTCAGGCTAGATGGATCCTGCTCAACTGTCCACTTGTTGTAGCATAAAAATGGACATTAAATGATAACTGATTAATTAAATGGTTAGTCGAATGAGCGGGTTTGGATGGACGGACGGACGGACGGACGGGCAGGCGGGCTCATTCATTCATTCACACTTTTGCCATTATGATTTTATTGATTTCTTTACTATTTTCTTTCCAGGTATCCTTTGGAGCATTATCGGCTCTATGATTATTATGCTGTTTATTTTCGGGATTATATTTATCTATGTGAAACGGTATGGAATCAATATTTTTTATGTTTCTCTTGTGTTTTTTTCTTTTTTTTAAATAACAAAATATCTTATTTTCAACAAATCTTTGCTCCTCTGTTCAAAATTCTGTGAGCCCCTATTCATTTTAGATTACTTGATTTGCACAAAGATATTAAGGACAGAATATTAAAGAGAGTTTCATGTAAACTCATCCAACTGAAATCAACTAGTAGATAATTTCCTATTGTGGTCGGCTACTTTAACCTCTTTAGAGATGTGGTGTGAATGATGAAAGAGGACAACAGGAAAAGGAGAAAGGAAATATAATTAGGTCTTACCTCGGCAAAGATTAGTCTACCAAACTCAGCAAAGATCAGATCTCTCTCAACCAGGTCAATACGTCTCCTCGCTTCCTCGTGTGAGCTGCAACTGCTCCTTCGTCGATGCCACACATGCGTCGTCCCTCACCACTTCCACTTCATGCCGTGCATGCGCCCTGCAAGCCCTACTTCCACCCTCCCCTATCTGTCATCCTCTCCACTGACACCACAAGAGAAATATGTTGTAAATGTACATTTTATGGTTAGCTAAATGAAATTTACAGAGAAATTTTAACACTGATGCTGATGATGCTTTAATAGAGATTCATGTGGGTTTATTGTTTAATCATCTAAGATACTTCATCATTCATCCCCATCCTCTGTCAACTACAACTTCCATTTGTATTGATCATGATGACAGATGGGCTACATACCCCATTCCGTCATCAGTGTCTTGTGTTCAGCCATCATGGTACCAATGTACTCCATCAGAGTCTTAGAAGGCTCCATGATCCATCCTCACATCATCATCATCATCATTTAACGTCTGCTTTCCATGCTAGCATGGGTTGGACGAATGACTGAGGGCTGGCGAACCAGATGGCTGCACCAGGCTCCAGTCTTGATCTGGCAGAGTTTCTACAGCTGGATGCCCTTCCTAACACCAACCACACTGAGAGTGTAGTGGGTGCTTTTACATGCCACCAGCACGGAGGCCAGTTTGGTGGTACTGGCAACGACCTTGCTCGAATCTTTTTACACATGCCAACAGCACAGAGCATTTCCTGATAATGTCGTGGCTGGCAGGCAACAACTTTAGGTGTCTCAGACAATACTCAGCAGGTTACTGTCACCTTCTTCAATCTTCCTGCCATAAACTGGTGAAGGTCAGCATAGATTCTTCATCGGTCACTTTCTGCATCCAGCAAACACTGAAGGTTATCTGGAGCATCTGAAAACAAAAGCCATTGAGGGACGTGACTATAGAGCTAGTACAATTCCAAGTTTCATGCTCATAAAGATTGCATTCATAGAGATTATGAGATTATGTCTAAAAAGGTTGGATATTTTGATATTCTTCATATCACTGAATGCTTTCCAAGCAAGGCCTCTATACCCTTTGTTTTTTTCTGACCTCACTATGAATGTTTCGAGGTATTGAAGTCAGACACTGCTATTTACAGTAATGATTGCTCTCAAAAGACGCTTGGCCAAATGGTTTGAGCATTATTCTTTAACTCTTTTACTTGTTTCAGTCATTTGACTGTGGCCATGCTGGAGCACCGCCTTTTCGTCGAGCACATGAACCCCAGGACTTATCCTTTGTACGCCTAGTACTCATTCTATCGATCTCTTTTGCCGAACTGCTAAGTTACAGGGAAGTAAACACACCAGCATCAGGTTGTCAAGCGATGTTGGGGGGGATAAACACAAACACACACATATATACATACGACGGGCTTCTTTCAGTTTCCGTCTACCAAATCCACTCACAAGGCTTTGGTTGGCCCGAGGCTATAGTAGAAGACACTTGCCCAAGGTGCCCTGCAGCAAGACTAAACCCAGAACCATGTGGTTGGGAAGCAAGCTACTTACCACACAGCCACTCCTACACCTATGTTCACAGTTATAATGTCATGGCTTCGATTCCTAGGACATGATGCATTGTGTCCTTCAGTGAGACACTTCACTTCATGTTGCTCCAGCTCACTTAACTGAGTACAAGCCAAGTGCTGGCACAGCTGTCACATCCTGGATGTACTGCTAGGTCAATGGTGAGAGATCCAAGAGAATGTCCATGGATGCTTGCAGCTATGTAGGCATGTAAAACAATTATCAAAAGCATGATACACTCTACAAGTCATATTCACTTGTGAGTGGCAACTGTTGTAGATTTTTTTTGTAGTGCTCTTCAAAATCATCATCATCATCATCATCATCATCATATAGATGTGGGCATGACTATGTGGTGAGAAATTTTCTTTCCAACTACAAGGTTCTGGACTCAGTCCCACTGTGTGACTCCTTAGGCAAGTGTGTTCTACTATAGCCCTGGGTCAACTAAAGCCTTATGAGTGGATTTGAACCTGAAAGGAGCCTGTTGTGTATGTGTGTGTGCATATATGTAGAGACTGAGACATACATGCACACATATATATTGAGGCCCCCTTCGGTCATGACTGACCGTGGGATTGCACCTAGAAAGTTATCCTCCCAGGCACAAGTACATGCAAGGTTGTTTATGGAAGACCAGCAGTCACCCATGCATACCGGCCTTCCTTCTCCATGCCACCAGTGTTATCCAAGGGAAAGGCAAAGGCCAATTCAGCTTGGCACCTGTGACATCACAACTCATTTCTACAGCTGAGTTAACTGGAGCAACGTGAAATAAAGTGTCTTGCTCAAGAGCACAACGTGCAGCCCGGTCCGGGATTCAAACTCACAACCTCACAATCGTAAGCTCGACGCTCTAACCACTGAGCCATGCGCTTTCACACACATATATATATACAAATACATAAATATATACACATCATCATCATCGTTTAACATCCACTTTCTATGCTGACATGGGTTAGACGGTTTGACTGTAACTTGTAAGCTGGAGGGCTGCACCAGGTTCCAGTCTGATTTGGCATGGTTTCTATGGTTTGATGCCCTTCCTAATGCCAACCACTCTGAGAATGTAACGGGTACTTTTAACATGCGACCATGAGACTGGCAACAGCCTTGACTATAATTTCACTTGGTTTGACAAGTCTTCTCAAGCACAGCATATCGTCAAAGGTTTCAGTCACTTGTCATCAGCTCCATTGGCCCCAACATTTGAAGATCATGCTTCACCATCTCGTCCCATGTCTTCCTGGGTCTACCTCCTCCACAGGTTCTTTCCACAGTTAGAGCTTGGTACTTTTTTACACTGCTGTCATCATCTATATGCATCACATAACCATACTAGTGCATTTGTCTCTCTTGCACACCACATCTGATGCCTCTTATGCCCTATTTTTTTCCTCAAGACATTCAATCTCTGTTGTGCATTCACATCGACATTGCACATCCAGCAAAGCATATGGGATTCATTTCTTTCAAGCCTTCTCATGTCTTCTGCAGTCACAGCCCATATTTCACTGCAGTGTAGCACGTCTGTTTGCACTCAAGCATCATGCAGTCTGCCTTTCATTCTGAGGGAGAAGTCCTTTGTTACCAACAAAGGTAGAAGCTCTCTGAACTTTGCCCAACCTATTCTTATTCTTGCAGGTATACTCTCAGAACATCTACTTTCACTACCTACTTGGTCAGCTAGATAACTGTAAATAAAGTATGTGTCTGACTTCAATACCTCAAAACATTCATGGTGAGGTCAGAAAAAAACAAAGGGCATAGAGGCCTTGCTTGAAAAGCATTCAGTGATATGAAGAATAAGCTATCAACTATTTCTAGGTATACACCCCACCTAGTATTTGATGCAATCTATTTCCTGTACATTTCTAGTGCTTATTGTACCTGTACAATATTTTCCTTCTTAACCTTCCTCAGATATTGCTGCACCTTTTATGTGTCCATAGTTTGCATCAGGTAAAATTTACATCGCTCACATGGTATGTGTGTGCGCATATCTGTAAGAAATTCCATTTGGGCAACAGTCAAAAGACCCTCACAATGCATTAGCAGCAAGCTAAGGAAAATCTTTACATCTTTGCACCAAACAGAAAAACCAAAACCATATTTCATCGATACATTATAAATTGTCCCAAATAATGCAGAGATCTCTCCGGATCAAGAAGCCTATCCACTGGAGAAGACATGGTCTAACACAGAACAAAAAATTGTAATAAGTATTCTATTATGAAAATTGCCCAGCAATGAAATACCCAACTAGTATTTATATATTATTGCTAGCAAGTTGTCTAAAAAATATTTAATTCCAGTTAAAACATTAGTCTACTTACTTTCAGCTTTTTAATTCATTAAACTTATCATTTTCTGGTTTTCAGGTCCAAAAAGTTTGTTGATAAGATACCATTTGAATATCCTGTAAGTTGATTTACTTTTATTTAATTTTTTTTCCTTTCCTGTACTTCTTTATTTGTTGTTGCTGCTGCTTTGTTTGTTTGTTTGTTGAGTGAAGCAGTCTTCGTCCTAGAGCTCACAGTGGGAGAAGTCCGAAACGTGGTCCTTTGCTATTCGTAAGACCTGCAGAAGAGAAATCAGGTCAACCCCTGACACTGAGAGCATCGACAGATGGATGAATGCGCATCCAAGCTCAGCAGTTGCATAGGAAGTCGGGGACAAGAAACAGGAAGAAAGAGTGAGAGAAAGTTGGGGCGAAAGAGTACAACAGGAGTCGCCACCACCCCCTGCTGGAGCATCATGGAGCTTTAGGCGTTTTCACTCAATAAACACACACAACGCCTGGTCTGGGAATCGAAACCGCGATCCTCCGACCGCGAGTCCGCTGCCCTAACCACTGGGCTATTGCACCTCCACTGTTGCTGCTGCTGCTATATAATCATAAGTCATTTAATCATTATTTTGGATTTTAATGTCTATGGGAGTGCAGACAGAAGTTTCTGAATGTTAATCTAAGAAGAAAATCAAAGACTTATTATCATTTCCAAGGAAATGAATGATTAAGATGACCGGGAAGTATTTCTCTATAATATAAAGGAGTAATGCAAATATAAGTGTCATCTAACATACAGAGATACATTTCAGGATTGGAGTTTTGCTCTAGTTTCATGGTGTTTCAAGAACAAGAATAGAAACCTCTCTATGTAGGGTATCACTCTATTCCAACGTATATTTCTTGATGAATATTCTTGGCTCATTGTTTGTTTTAACACCACCCCTTCGCTAAACCTTTGGTAGGATTTAGACAAGAGAACTGGTCTGAGAATAGATAATGCAGTATCTTGATGTGCTATTCTCTCTCTCTCTCTCTCTCTCTCTCTCTCTCTCTCTCCCTCCACTCACCAGTCTTAGAGACCATACAGAGATCAATAGTCATGCATGCTGTTACTCTCTCTCTACTCTTTTACTTGTTTCAGTCATTTAACTGCGGCCATGCTGGAGCACTGCCTTTAGTCGAGCAAATCGACCCCAGGACTTATTCTTTGTAAGCCTAGTACTTATTCTATCGGTCTCTTTTGCCGAACCACTAAGTTACGGGGATGTAAACATACCAGCATCAGTTGTCAAGCGATGTTGGGGGGGGGGGAACACAGACACACAAACATATACACACACATACATATATATATATATATATATATATATATAATATATATATATATATATATATATATATATACACAGATATATGACGGGCTTCTTTCAGTTTCTGTCTACCAGATCCACTCACAAGGCTTTGGACGGCCCGAGGCTATAGTAGAAGACACTTGCCCAAGGTGCCACGCAGTGGGACTGAACCCGAAACCATGTGGTTGATAAGCAAGCTACTTACCACACAGCCACTCTGAATGAATCATAAAAAAAAAAAGAACATTCTTAAATGATCTCAGATTTATTTGCATTTGCTAGGTGACGTGAAACAAGTTGAGATACTACAAAATGATTGCATGAGATTTAGACTCACAACCCACAAAACAAGTATTCCAATACTAAGTGCACTTGGCCATCTTACATCTCTACATACATTTTAAAAGAAGATGGTTTTTTTTTTAAGTGTATGATTAGTATATTCTTTTATCGTTTACTTGTTTCAGTCATTAGACTGTGGCCATACTGGGGCATTACCTTGAGGAATTTTTAGTCAAATGAATCAACCCTAGTACTTATTTTTTTTTTAAGACTGATACTTATTCTATCAGTCATTTTTGCTAAACTGCCAAGTTACAGGGGGCATAAACACAACACCAGTTGTCAGGTGGTGGTGGGGGAACATCTACACACACACACACTTCTTCCAGTTTCCGTCTACCAAATCCACTCACAAGGCTTTGGTTGGCCTGAGGCTATAGTTGAAGACACTTGCCCAAGATGCCATGCAGTGGGACTGAACCCAGAACCATGTGGTTGGGAAGCAAACTTCTTACCACACAGCCAACTCAGGTCATAAAGAGTTAGAAGAAATGCCACTAAATATTTTGTCTGGTGCAGTAATGATTCTTTCAACTCGCAATTTAATAAATGAATTCATATGAAAACTACAAAATAAATGTACATTATTTACATTATTTACATTCGACAGATATTTGTCCTCACCTTGTTTGTTGTTAACACAATATTTCGGCTGATATACCCTCCAGCCTTCTTTAGGTGTCTTGGAGAAATTTCGAACCTGGGTTCTCATTCCTAGGATATTTTTCGATTTTATTATTATTATTATTATTATTATTATTGTTCAAGTCACTGCTTGGTATCGAACTCGGAATCTTGGGGTTAGTAGCCCTCGCTCTTAACCACTACGCCATATGCCCGTATATAGAACTGTACAAAATGAATGGTTAAACAGTTGTAAGGGATGGACATAGAGAGTGATAGTGGAAAACTTGAGTTGGTTTAAAGGGAGAAAGTTAAGTGTGTTGGGCTTTACTTACAACCTCTGTTTGGCTATGGATGTTGATTGATTGATAATAATATTTATTGTCTGTTTTAAAAGCAGTGAATTTAAAACAAAGGCTGAACTATAACATCGTCATCTCATCGTTTAACTTCCGTTTTCTATGTTAGCATGGGTTGGACGGTTTGACCGGGATCTGGGAAGCCAGGAGGCTGTAGCAGGCTCCAGTCTTATCTGGCAGTGTTTCTACAGCTGGATGCCCTTCCTAATGTCAACCACTCCATGAGTGTAGTGGGTGCTTTTTACATTCCACCGGCACAGGGGCCAGAGGAGGCTAGCAAACGGCCACAATTGGCTGGTGCTTTTACGTGTCACCAACATGGACGCCAGTCAGGTGGCGCTGGCATCTGTCGCGTTCGGACAGCGCTTTTTACGTATTACCGTCACGGGTATCTTAACTACAATTTCCATTTGATTTTTATTTTGATGTTGGTGTTGACGTACTTGACTCAATAGGTCTCCTCAAGAACAGCGGGTCACTCTTTGATGCAAGGTTAGCACAGCAGGCCGTCCTGCTAGCCATGAACTCACTTCATTTGTTGGGTCTTCACAATCACAGCATATCTCAGAATGAATATTTTGATGTTTCTAAACGTTACCTGTTTTACTTTTCTCTTTGCAGGGGAAAACGGAAGATAAATATAATAGTATTTCCAGTATTATGCATGTAGATACCTTGAGTTCATGTGTAAGTATCTTATTTCTTTATTGCCCTCAAGGGGCTAATGTGAAAGTATCTTGAATTTAATAGTATATCGAATTACATTCATATCATCAGACAGGGAAGGAGTTTTTTTAACTCTTTCATTACCATATTTCTAATGAAATAGTCTATATCTTACTCTTAATTAGGTGTGTGGGTATTTTGATTGGGTATGTGGGTATTTTGGAAATACCTTACAGAGTGATGACTGTGCCCTGTATAGTTACGGACTGCCCTTTAGCAAGGCACAGCACCCATTCAGCCACCCTGTCAAGGATACAGCAAAGTCATGGGACTGCAGCATGGTGGATTGTGGAGAGGCAGCAGAAGAGCTCAACTGAGCCAAAAATGCTTCTTACATTGATGCTGAGCAAAGGAATCCTAGAAGGTCAATGATCAGGATCACCAAGCTCTCTAAAGAGAATAACTGCAATGCATCCATAGGGGTGGCATCCATGGTTGTGTAACAAGCTAATGAAAGATTCACTATGACTCAAGCTCCCAATTCAGATTCGTAATAATGGAATTGGATGGCGACAGAGAATCATGGGAATCTGTGAAAGCAGTGCAAAAACATTCATCATCATCATCATCGTTTACCGTCCGCTTTCCATGCTAGCATGGATTGGACGAATGACTGAGGACTGGTGAACCAGGCTTCAATCTTGATCTGGCAGAGTTTCTACAGCTGGATGCCCTTCCTAACGCCAACCACTCCGAGAGTGTAGTGGATGCTTTTATGTGCCACCAGCACGGGGCCAGTCAGGCGGTACTGGCAACAGCCACGCTCAAATAGTGCTTTTACGTGCCACCAGCACGGGGCCAGTCAGGCGGTACTGGCAACAACCTCGCTCGAATCTTTTACACATGCAATCGGCACAGGTGCCAGTAAGGCGATGCTGGTAATGATTGCACTCAAATGGTGTCTTTTACGTGCCACCAGCATGGAGGCCAGATAGCTGCTCTGGCAACAATCACGCTCGGATGGTGCTCTTAATACCCTACTGGCACGGGGCTCGAGTGCCAGTAAGGCAACGCTGGTAACGATCATGCTCGAATGATGCCTTTTAAGTATAAAAAATTTAGAAGAATTAAACAAAATAACCATTTTAGCTTTTTTATTATTAATACAATATGTATAACATAACTTAAAGGTTCTTACATAATCTTATGATGGAAGGTTTTAACTTGAATACAAACCTTTCAAAATAATGGTTTGGTATAAATGAGTTAAGTTAATGGCTTTACCTTCTAACTTGGTGACCAGATCTCTTAAACAAATCATTATTTGGTTGCATTTTGAACATTGTTTTGTAAATGTATCATAAAATTATGTCCTACACGTTGATTGGAAGCCCACCGCTTATATCCTTATAACACTGTGTAACAAAAGTTTTATTTTTATTTTATTTTTTTTTGTCTTTGGTCAGTAAGTGTTATTTCGTATTTGCTTCCGTCTAGAAATCAAAGGAAATGATTTTGATTCCCTTCAAACTTTGCTTTTGTGACCTGGACAGCAATGTTTCAGTGCTGAGTTGCTGAAGCAGAAATATCGTTATAGCAAATATTCTGCTCAATACCACAGATTTGCTTGTCAGTTGCTTGACCTTAACCAGTTAAGTATGTCCCTTAACGGCTGACATTATGATCAGGAGTAGTTGGGGAGCATCATAGCCATGTGTTGAGAGGGATTCTTTAGGGTTCGAGTGAATGTAACAAAAGCAAAGTCTGAAGGAAATATTAACCATTTTTCATACTTTGTAGGGGTCAGCAAATAAGGAATAACAGTTGCTGCCCCAGGACAAAAATCAGTTAAACAGTGTAATCAATAAATAGTTTGAGTTAGTGTGAATTGTACCAGTACAGAATGGAAAATAGTGAAGAACACATAACTTTAAAAAAATGCTTGAAGCTTTTGTTGAATTTCAAATGATATACATTAAATATTATGAATATTTCTGTTTTTAAATATGTATCATAAATAAGGAATGCAGGAGAGGATATTGACTTTTGATTTTGGACTCTGTCATTGTAACTGAGTCCATGAATAGGATATATAATTCTGCTAGCAGCAGTATTCCTGGAGACATTCCACTCTTGTTTTACAGATTAGAGAACTTTTGCTTTTTCTCAGAAGAACAGTACAGTTTACATAACCTTTTACAGAGCTTCCTAGACTGATGAGAGGGAAAGAGGAAGATACTCTCAGACCAGGGATCTGGCCTAAATGCCAAGTAGTGGATTTCACTAAAGGTACTTAAAGGCCTGATGATGAAATCAAACTGGACAGCAAATTAAGCCTTTTGCTTATGTAAATGTGTCTCACTGTTATGCAAGTAATGTCATTAATTTCCAATATTTAGTAAGAACATATCTGGACATGGAGAAATAGTACCTTGTTTGGAAACAGGTGAGAGTTGGTGACAGGAAGGGCATCCGGCCATAGAAAATCTGTCTCAGTGAATTCTGTCTGACCATGCAAGCATGAACAAGTGAATCATTGAAGGGTCATTTTAGTTCATTTAATAACATAGAAAAACTGTTACATTCAGTTTCACTTATTTCTTTATAAGCCTTGACTGGCTTCTGTGCCGGTGGCAAGTAAAAAGCACCAACCGATCGTGGCCGCTGCCAGCCTCCCCTGGCACCTATGCGCATGGCACGTAAAAAGCACTCACTACACTCACGGAGTGGTTGGCATTAGGAAGGGCATCCAGCTGTAGAAACACTGCCAGATCAGACTGGAGCCTAGTGCAGCCTCCTGGCTTCCCAGACCCCGGTCAAACTGTCCAACCTATGCTAGCACGGAAAACGGACATTAAACGATGATGAGGATGATGAATACTAATTTTGTCACACTCCTGAATTATGTCACACTGACATAATTCTGCTTTATTCACTGAACTGCGTCAATGACCAGACTTCGAATGTCTGACAAAATGTTTTTGGCCATTCACAGAAGACTGCCGTCAACATCATCACCATCTGATGTCTGTTTTCTATGCTGGTATGGCATGGTTGGACAGTTTGACCGGAGGTTGGCCAGCTGAAGAGCTTCCTGGGTTCTGTGTCTGTTTTTGCATGGTTTATACAGTTGGATGCCCTTCCTAATGCCAACCACACTACAAAGTGTTCGGGGTGCTTTTGATGTGGCACCAGCAGTGCTTTCATGTATCACTAGCACAAATGCTCTTCATGTGGCACCAGCACCCACAAACCTGGAAGATTAAGATCACTCTGCTGAGGAGGGGTTGAGGGGACATGCCTGTATGCAAGAACAATCATGATTTTACTTAGCTTGACACATCTTCTCAAGCACAGCAAACCTGCCAAAAATCTTGCTCCCTTGCCACCTTTCTGTGAATCCCAACATCTGAAGTTTTTTTTTTCTCACCACTTTCTCCTACATCTTCCTGAGTCTACTCCTTCTACACATCCTCTCTACAATTAGCGATTGGCACTTCTTGATGCAGCTGTCAAACAAATGTATCAAAAATATATGTTGTGATTTTTGTGTGTTTTTAAAGAACCTATTTCTTTACTGCCCACAAGGGGCTAAACACAGAGGGGACAAACAAGGACAGACAAACGGATTAAGTCGATTATATCGACCCCAGTGCATAACTGGTACTTATTTGATCAACCCTGAAAGGATGAAAGGCAAAGTCAACCTCGGCAGAATTTGAACTCACAACGTAACGGCAGACGAAATACGGCTACGCATTTCGCCCAGCATGCTAACGATTCTGCCAGCTCACCACCTAATAACCAAAATGACTGTTATACAATATGTGTCATTTTCAACACAAGATCTCAGATCAAATCATTTATCAAACAATTACATCTCCAAAATATTATGAATAATTATACTTAATATTTTGGAGAAATATTAAGAAATCAAAAAGTCAAAATCAAATCAAAATCGAAATCGATCAACATCAATGGAAATTGTAGTTGTGATACCAGTGCTGGTGGCACGTAAGAGAACCATCCGAACGTGGCCGTTGCCAGCAGCGCCCCGACTGGCCTCCGTGCCGGTGGCACATAAAAAGCACCATCCAATCGTGGCCGTTGCCAGCCTCGCCTGGCATCCATGCCGGTGGCACATAAAAAGCATCATCCAATCGTGGCCGTTTGCTAGCCTCGCCTGGCATCCATGCCGGTGGCACATAAAAAGCATAATCTGATCGTGGTCGTTTGCCAGCCTCGTCTAGCACCTGTGCCGGTGGAACGTAAAAAGCACCCACTACACTCACGGAGTGGTTGGCATTAGGAAGGGCATCCAGCCGTAGAAACAGTACCAGATCAGACTGGGCCTGGTGCAGCCTTCTGGCTTCCCAGACCCCAGTTGAACTGTCCAACCCATGCTAGCATGGAAAGCAGATGCTAAACGATGATGATGATGATGATGATGATTAAGTATAATTATTCCTAATATTTTGGAGTTGTAATTGATTAAAATCGATTTTCTAATGTACAGCATACTTGCTGAGATTTTACTCAAATAATTCTTTCTAATTTTGGCACAAGGCCAACAGTTTTGACAGGATGCGCAAGAAATTTACATAGAATCCATTGCTTAACTGTTGACTCAGAAGTTGACCTCTGCTGCATTTGAACCTAGAACATAAAGAGTTGGAAGAAATTGTCCAGAGTGCTAACGTCTCTTCCAGCTTGCTGCCTTAGATTTATTTTAAAATAAAATAAAGCGCATTTAAGCAGGATTTTTTTTCATTTTGTCTGTTTCATTGATATCAATATTTTTCTTTTCATTCCTTTTATTTTTTCTTATCTGATTTTTCAGATCAATGATGAAGCTTATGACAGTTCTTCTGTTTTAATAACACCCAAGTTATGTTCAGAGCCTTCTCCAGAAAGTGAATGCAATCAAATGTATTTACAGGAAAAAACAAGCTTGGAAAATGATTTTAAAAGCAAAGATATAAATGTCCAAGGTCTTCATGATCTTCAAAAAAATAGTTCTAAAGAAGAGTTGACGGAAACTGCAATGGATTATGGGTATAAAGAAATGGACTTAAGCTTTGATACCTGTGATGCTAAGAAGCAAGCACCTTCTGGGGAAAGTAATGAAGATCAAAAATCTAACCCTTACATTCGGGCAGTTCCAAGTTTCACTAGCATGAAGCATCATGATAAAGACGAAAATTCCGGTGATATCTTTGCAGATTTTGTTATTGGCAAAAGCGATTATGTATCGAATTCTTCAGACTTTGAAAATATCTGCTTTGGTAACAAGTCATATAATAGTATGCATACCAATTCCGTTGACAAAGCTGTTGTACAAAGCTAGGTGCTACGATTGTTTAAATTTGTGATTATACATATAAAATTCATCTTGTGAAGCTTGATTTGATGCTCAAAGGAATAACTTGAAAATATTGCTACTTTTGCTGATAAATCTGGTATTAAAAGTAACTTTCCAAATTTTGTTATGTCTGCGGAGAGTCATTCTGTTTTAATGCCTTATTAACAAACACAATCACCAGTTCAATTTCCACTCATCTACTTATTATTTTTTTTTTGTAAACTTTTCATTACTTGTTGCAACCACTTCATTAATTGTCGTCTCTTCCCATTATCGGAGCTACGTTCTTTTCGTTTGTATGTGCACCAGACAATGTTTATATTTTGAAGCATCTTATTAACTCGTGATTTACATTATGCTCCTTGCTTTACAATGGATATTACTCTGGAAATTACTCAGGTGTCCACCTTTTCTAATAAAAATTATGTTTATTTAGACGAACTTCATACTGACCTGAAAAATATGCTATTGTTATCCTAATTTCCAAAATGTATTTTATTTCCAGCATTAGAAAATGTATTATCTTGTCATCAGTTCCTATAAGAAGGAGACCGTATATATAAAACATAGACAATGGTGAATTTGGTGCAGGCGTATTGCATTTGTTTTTTTGTTTTTTTTTTGTTTTTGTTCTTTTTTTTTTTAAGTGAGACAATCTACTCTAATTACTACAGCTCTAATTATTAGAATTGACTGAAGTGATTTAACTACTAGAACACTTCTGTGTGAGCGTGTGTGTGTATGTGTGTGCACGTGTACGTGTGTGTGTGTGTGTGCACGTGTGTGTGTGTGTGCACGTGCATGTGTGTACATGTGTGTGTGTGTGTGTGTGTGTGCACATGTGTGTGCACGTGTGTGTGACAGACCTATGTGCAGTTTTCAGCCACCTACCAAATTCCTCTCACAAGTTGTCCATGCTGGCATAGGTTGAACGGTTTGACCAGGGCTGGTAAGCTGAGGGGCTGCAGTCTGATTTGGCATAGTTTCTATGGCTGGATACCAACCACTCTAAGAGTGTAATGAGTGCCTGTACATGCCACCAGCATGGGTGCCACTTGACACCAGCATCTTCCATGACTACAATTTCACTTGAGTTGATGGGTCTTCTACTCAAGAACAGGATATTGTCAAAAGTCTCAATCATTTGTCATGCCTCCATGAGGCCCAACGCTCAAAAGGTACTTTTTACATACCACTGGTAAGTAAATATATATATATATATATATATATATATATATACACACACACATATACATATATTCTTTTACTTGTTTCAGTCAGTTGACTGTGGCCATGTTGTTGCACTGCTTTAAGGAGTTTTGGTTGAAGAAATCGACCCCGGACTTATTCTTTGTAAACCTAGTACTTTCCCTATCGGTCTCTTTTTCCAAACCGCTAAGTTACTGGGATGTAAAGGCACCAACATCGGTGTGTGTGTATATATATATATATATATATATCATCATCATTGTTTAACGCTCACTTTCCATGCTAGCATGGGTTGGACAGTTTGACTGAGGACTGGCGAGCCAGATGGCTGCACCAGGCTCCAATCTGATCTGGCAGAATTTCTACAGCTGGATGCCCTTCCTATTGCCAACCACTCTGAGAGTGTAGTGGGTGCTTCTACGTGCCACCAGCATGAGGGCCAGTCAGACGGTACTGGCAACGGCCACGCTCAAATGGTGCTTTTTATGTGCTACCTGCACAAGAGCCAGTCCGGCGAGACTGGCAACGACCTCACTCGAATCTTGTTTTTCATGTGCCAGTAAGGCAACACTGGTAATGATCACACTTGAATGTTGCTTTTTATGTGCCACCAGTGTGGGAGCCAGTCAGCGGCCCTGGCAACGATCACACTCGAATGGTGCTCTTAGTGCTCCACTGGCACAGATGCCAGTCATGCGGTGCTGTCATCGAATTTGATTTCAATTTCACTTGCCTCAACAGGTCTTCGCAATGAAGGAAAGGTACACATAAGTGGGCTGGTTACACCCCTGGGATAGGACACTGGTTATGGTCTCACTTGGCTTACCGGGTTTTCTCAAGCTCAGCATATTTCCAAAGGTCTCAGTCACTAGTCATTGCCTCGGTGAGGCCTAATGTTTGAAGATCATGCTTCACTACCTCATCCCAGGTCTTCCTGGGTCTACCTCTTCCATGGGTTCCTTCAACCACTAGAGTGTGACACTTTTTCACACAGCTATCCTCAGGCTTGTTTCAGTTTCCATCTACCAAATTTAGTCGGCCTGAGGCTATAGTAGAAGACACTTGCCCAAGTAGGACTGAACCCAGAACTATGTGGTTGGTGAGCAGATGAAACAAGGACAACTGATGAAGGGGAATATTCTTTGTTGCATGTCTCGTTTCTCTGTTTGTTTTTTTGTTGTTTGAAAAAAGTTCATTTTCTATGTTTTTGTTTTTAATGTTTTCGTTTCTCATTGTGTTCAACGTTTTTTTGATGTCCTGTACCCATATATGCATGTATATATACATATATATGTAGGTATGTACATATATGTATGTATATATATATGCATATATTTATATATTATTTATAATATCATATGATCAAATGCCACGCATCCTTTTCCAAGTAAGTTATATATATATATATATATATATCTATATATCATCATCGTTTAACGTCCGTTTTCCATGCTAGCATGGGTTGGATGGTTCGACCGGGGTCTGGGAAGCCAGGAGGCTGCGCCAGGCTCCAGTCTGATCTGGCAGTATTTCTACAGCTGGATGTCCTTCCTAATGTCAACCACTCTGTGAGTATAGTGGGTGCTTTTTATGTCCCACTGGCACAGGAGCCAGAGGAGGCTGGCAAACGGCCACGATCAGTTGTTTTTTTTGTATATGTCACCGGCACGGACGCCAGTCAGGAGTCACTGGCATCAGCCATGTTCGGATGGTGTTTTTATGTGCCACTGGCACAGGTGTCTTAATTACAATTTCCATTTGATTTTTATATGTTGATGTTGATGTACTTGACTCAATAGGTCTCCTCAAGAACAGCGGGTCACTCTACGATCCAAGGTTAGCACAGCAGGCCATCCTGCGAGCCATGAACTCACTTCATTTGTTGGGTCTTCACAGTCACAGCATATCTCAGAGGTCTCGGTCTTTCGTCATTTCCTCTGTGAGGGCCATCGTGCCACCAGCACAGGTATCACGATACAATATCCATTTGATTTTTATTTTGATGTTGATGTTGATGTACTTGACTCAATAGGTCTCCTCAAGCACAGCAGGTCTCCCTACGAACCACGAAGGTCTCCCTACAAAGGTCATGCTTGACCACCTCATCCCATGTCTTCCTGGGTCTACCTCTACCCTGGCTTCATTCAACAGTTTGGTAGTGGCACTTCTTCACACATCTCTCCTCATCCATCCGTAGCACATGGCCATACCAATGCAAACGTCTCTCCTGCACACTGCATCCAATGTTTCTTATGTCCAACATTTCTCTCGGGGCACTTACGCTCTGTCGTGCATGGACACAGACATTACACATCCAGCAGATCATGCTAGCTTCATTTCTTTCAATCTAACGCTATATATATATATATATATGTATGTATATATTAAGTAATGAACTCGAACTCAGGAGATATTCAAATTGTTCTACTTCCACCATATGTTTCGAAGAAAACATTGATATTATTCTGGAGGAAATAAAAATGATGTAAAACAATGCAATTATGTCGTCAGGGAAACAAAAGAAAAATGCTGGCAAATTAAAATAACTTACCAGCATTCCCCTTCATCATGTACGTGGTAATCACATTTGGTTAAAATGATTTATTGATGTGTTTTGTTTCTCTTTTGTTTCCCTGACGACATAATTTCATTGTTTTACATCATTTTATTCCCTCTGAAATAATATCAATGTTTTCTTCAAAACATATGTCAGAAGAATAAGAATCTGAATAACACCTGTGTTTGACTCCAATTTTTTAATTTATCTGTTATACAAAAATGTTTCACTTAACCCTGGAATTTCAATCTTTATAAGTAGGCTGTAATATCCTTGGCACTGATGTGAATTTCTGTTACCCTGGTAACTATTTATATATTTTTTCTGTATACATTGAAAAAAACATATATACATTTATAAATAAATAAATAAATAAATATATATATATATATATAATATATATATATATATATATATATATATATAAAATACCCTGTCTGTATGTGTCCTCAATGCATGTTCAAACCTCTGGTTCAGTCTATACTAGGGGTACATGAATAATTTGACCTTGGAAATAATAATATAGTCTTGATTTATTTTTTGCTATTAAAAATAAATGATATTTGCTCTATATATAAAGATTCACTTCTTCAAATTGTTTTCTCAACTTCCTGTGTTTGAACTTTCTGTCTTTGGTATCCTAACCAGCAATTTACACACACATACATACATCATTACAGTTGTGACAGTTTCTGATAAAAAGGAATTTCTAAAGATACTTTCATCTGAGGAAAAAAAATTTCATATGAAGATTTCATTTAATTGATCAATTGTCAAATGGCATAACTACAGATTTCTGTGCCCCTACCCCGACTTTGGATAATCATTACGTTCAGGGAAAATGGATATTTATTAATGAAATTCCCTATGAATATTTTATACATCATGTAGATTTCAAATATACAACATTTTGGGGGGAAAGTGTTTTAGGAGGTGTCGGTGAAGGATTTTTGGAAAATTCACCGAACTCCAATTCATCTTAACTTCCAGGAAAATGGATATTTATTAATGAAATTTCCTACCAATATGTTTTACATCATGTAGATTCCAAATATTCAACATTTTGGGGGAAAAGTGTTTTAGGAGGGGTTGGGGGAGGATTTTCAGCAAATTCACCAGAGTCCACTTCAATTCATCTTAGCTTTCAGGAAAATGGATATTTTAAAATTCTGACAGTTATCATCATCCAAAGTGGGGTGGAGTGGGGTATATGTGGCATGTGTGGAAGTAAAGCCTTACGGCAGGGATACAGGATTTCACAGGCACCAGCTTTTCCTTGGGATGTTACTCCATATATTTCTAAGCATTTATTTTTAAGAATTTATCTGAGTCTTGATTCATATACCATTGGTATTTGTATATGTAGGTGTATTCAAATACATCTTACAACAATATACCCTATATTTCTACACCCTCCACCTCTACCTTAGCCAGAGTAACTCCCATTATAATTGCAATTAATTCTATAAATTCACAATTCTATAACTCCACAATGTGGAGGCACGTGGCTTAGTGGTTAGGGTGTCAGCATCATGGTCGTAAGATCGTGGTTTTGGTTCCTGGACCTGGTAACGTGTTGTGTTCTTGAGCAAAACACTTCACTTCATGTTGCTCCAGTCCACTCAACTGGTAAAAATGAGTAACGCTGCGATGGACTGGCGTCCCGTCCAGCTGGGGGGAACACATACGCCATAGAAATCGGGAAACCGGGCCCATGAGCCTGGCTAGGCTTGAAAAGGATGCTTTTATTTATACAATTATAATACCACATTAGGTTCATTATCTTCTCTAAGCTCTACCTCTATCCTAACATGAATACCTTAAGTCTCTCTCTATAATTGAAAATAGCCTCAACCTTATTCTAAGTATCTAAATATCTCTCTGTATCCCAATATTGGAACGCAATACACAGTTACCCCCCCCCCCCTTCAGTTGTAGTCTATAAGTCTGAAAATATTTTCATTCATCATTTTGCAACTTTATCTGTTAATCTACCTGTGATTCCACAGCATCTCTTATGTGTCCATAGTTTACACTGAATGCAGCAAATGAAATTTCTTCCAACTCTTTTCTTACATATCAAACAGGGCCATTTACCTGATGGAAAGAGGGTTTTATCTTCTTTCTTACTAACAACAACTTTGGTCTCTGCTTGGTTAACTTTAAGGCCCTTTGATTCCAAGTTTTGTTTCCATACCTGGAATTTCTTCTCTAATTCTGCTAAAGATTCTGCAATAAGAGCAAGGTCATCAGCATACAGTAGTTCCCATGGACACCCAGTTTTGAATTCCTCTGTTATGGCCTGGAGGACCATAAGAGTAGACTGAGAACTGAGTCCTGGTGAACCCCTACCTGTACACTAAATTCATCACTATTCATGGCTGACTTTCACCTTACTGACAGCACCATGTACATGGCTTGTCCAGCTCTAACAAGCCACTCCTCTACTCCTAAATTCCTTAGAAACCACCATATAACACAGCAGGAAACTCTTTCGAAAGCTTTTTCCAGGTACTTCTACACCATACACATCAACATGGCATTGCTCCAACATTTCAATAATCTTCTCACTTCTTCCTTTCCTTGTTCCAATATTGATGGTAGAAGCCCTGAGATTGAGTACTTTAAGGTCGATAAAATAAGTACCAGTTGAACAATGGGGTCAATATAATTGACTAATCCCCTCCCATGAACTTGCAGGCCTTGTGACAAAATTTGAAACCATTATTCACAAACAATATATGTAACACTGAGTAACAGTGTTTTTGTCCTTGGGTAGCAGCTGTCATTTCCTAGTTGCTTACTCTTAGAAAGTATGAGAACTGGTCAATATTTCTTTCAAACTTTACTTTTGCTACATTTCTTAGAATCCTGAAGAATCCCTCTCAACAAGTGGCTATGATGCTCCCCCACTGCTCATGATCAGCAATGCACATATTGTCAGCCAATAAGGCAAATCTGTGGCGTTGAGCAAAATATTGGGTTTTCCGGAAAGTTTGTGCCAATTTATAGTAGTTTACCTTTCAAATTATTTTAGAACATGGTTGAGTCCATAAAATAGGATTCTACTACACCTCCATTTAGAGCACAGTTTAAGCTATCTTTTTGTGGAAGAAGATTTATGTTCCTATAACCTGTGTTAATTCTGTAACCCTTTAAAATGGAAGATAAGAAAGTTCATTTTTGGCACTTGATGCTTTGGGAACCGGACAAAAATTGCTGCAGCTCAGCTGGGATGTGTTACCCCACCCTCCATATTCACCAGATATTACTCCTTTGGATTTCCACTTATTCGGGTCTCTGCAGAATAGTCTTAATGGTAAAAATTTCAATTCCTTGGATGACGTAAAAAGATACCTTGGTGAATTCTTTGCCATGAAACCACCTCAGTTCTGGGAAGAGGGTATTTTCATGTTAAAGGAAAGATGGAAACACATTGTGCAACGAAATGGTTCATATTTGGTTGATTAAAAATGTAATGGCAAGTATTTATTGATCTTTTTCTTTCCTTTAAAAATCGGCATGAACTTTCCGGACAACACAATATTTGCCATAATGATATTTCTGCTTCAGCAACCCAGCCCGGAATCCATTTGAAATGTAATGGAATATTTTAAAACATCAATGTCCATGTCAAAAAAGCAGATTTTGAAGGGAAAAGAAATCATTTTCTTTGATTTCTAGATAGAATCAACTAACAAATGACACTTACTGACCAAAGACAAAAAAAAAAAAAATGTTACAGGATAATTTTTAATGCAGTAAGCTTACAAAATTCAATTTTAGAACTATGTATGTTTGTAAGTTGGATATATGGGTGTTCATAATCAAGAGATTGCCTTATTTAATTGAGTCCAAAAGGGCAGGGTGTAGGGCTTTTATATAGTATTTTGATGTGAGAGAAATAACAACCAATCTCCCTCAAAACACATTCTGTCTTTTAAGAAATACAGTACATTATATGTAAATTTTTGGTATAGACGCATACATGGCTGTGTGGTAAGTAGCTTGCTTCCCAACCACATGGTTCTGGGTTCAGTCTTGCTGCAGGGCACCTTGGGCAAGTGTCTTCTAATATAACCTCGGGCCAGCCAAAGCCTTGTGAGTGGATTTGGTTGATAGAAACTGAAAGAAGCCCCTTATATGTGTGTGTTACCCCACCATCACCTGACAACCAATGCTGGTGTGTTTATGTCCCTGTAACTTTTAGTTCAGCAAAAGAGACTGATCATATAAATACTAGGCTTCAAAGAATAAGTCCTGGGGTTAATTTCATTGACTAAAAGCTTCTAAGGTGGTGCTCCAGCATGGCTACAGTCAAATGACTGAAACAAATAAAAATACTATAGAGTGGGTTGTCATGGTTGGAATACTAAAGGTTATAGATGAGTAAATGAAAACAACATTAATTTTTCCTAGAAAAAATGAAAAGAAGACAAAAATGTGAGGGTTTTTTTCTTCTTTTTTTTCTAATTTTTATTTCTGTATTTTACCAAGAAACAATACTGGAACATTTGTTCAGAGCGTGGGAGTAGTTAAAGAGTTTCCAAAGAGATATATTGGAATGAATAAGTGACATTTTGGATTAATTGATGCTACAAAAAAAAAAAAAAAAATCAGGTCTTGATTTTTGTTTTTAAATAATGACAATTATTTATTAAAAAAAAAAAACACCAATTAATCTTTCAAATACTTGACATTTGGATAAAATAAAGAATTTATCCATAATAATAATGATTGATCATTTCAAAAAAAAAAAAAAATTTAAAAAAAATATTTGACATTCGGTTTGATTGAAACTGAAATGTTTTTTTCGTATGTTTTAACTTGAATGCCACATTTTTTTTAGAACTTCTGAATGATTAGAAATAAAAAAAAAAGGAAAAAAATTTTTTTTTTCAAAAATATGACAACAAAAATTAAAAACATAAAAGTCTTCAACAGTTTAAAGGTATTTTGTCACAAGAGTGATTTTAATGAGCATCTAATCATCTGACAAAGTGAGATGATAAGTGAGGCATGCACATTGGAGTAAAACTTAGTAAGCTGAAGTGTTTGTGATAGGTTTTTCTTCTTTTCTTTTTGCAGATGAAGAGGGGGGGGGCATTGATACAGGACATGTTTAGGACATTTTACAGTCAAAAATGTTTTTTTTTAAAAAAAAAGGAAAAGAAAAGAAAAAAAACTAAACAAAAGTGAGTGGAGGAATCAGCACACATGCATACACTGACACACACACATACATACACATGTGTATAAACACACGTGCAAGGGAACACGTTAAAAGATATTTTGCAATGGAAAATTGAGAAGTACAGAATGTATATTTATAATTAATAAAAATGTTTGTACACACAAACACATATGTGCATGTGTGTGTGTGTGTGTATGTGTGTGTGTACAAATGTATGTGAGTGTGCATATATGTGTGTGTATAAAGATATATATAATACATATATGTGTTTGTGTATATACATATATGTATATATATTTTTATGTATATATGCATGAGTATAAATATATATATATATTTTTATATGTGCATATATATAATATATATTTATATGTGTATGTAGGTACATATATATATATATATATATATATATATACATGCACATAATATATATACTATATGTGTGTGTATAGTTATATATATATATTTATTGTGTGGGAATATATATAAAATATATATTAACTAATACATTATATACACACACACATTATAAACGTACATATACAAACATACACACACATTATATATATACATATATATATGGGTACAGATGGTTATAAACCATCTATAAATGATTAATGGTTATCAAATGATATTTACATCTTTGTAAACATAAATAATATACATATACAAAGATGTGCACATGAAATATAGGTTATATACATAAGTTATTTCTGATTTTAAAAAAATCCCTGCCTTAGATCTTAATCTTTTATAATTTTTTTTTTTTTTCAAAAGATGTCCAATGAAATAAATAACACAGAAAATAAATAAAACTGATGGGTTGGTGCACTTATTAATGAAAATAATTAAAACAGCAACAGACACATATACATAAAAAAAATAATAAAAAAAAGACATGCTTATATTCAGATCTGTTTTTGTTTATTGTTCTTTTCCACATCAATTACTTCAACTGACGTCTACAATTAGTCAGTTTTCTTTTAATTTTCATTTATATATTTTTAAAAATTTCTTTTGGTTTGCATAAAATTTGAAAAATTTGGGGTTGAGAATGGATTCTTTGATTTTTGAAGCTGTTCAAGGAGTTTCCTCACCATTTATATTATTTGAGTTGGCTCTCGTTTTTAATTCTTCGCTTGTTTCTATTTGTTTACTTTGAATTAAAAAAAACAACAACATAATAATAATAATAATAATAAAACAGGAGAACTTCAGATATTTTAAAGCCATAAAGTAAGAAATAGATGAGCCCATCACACAGCTGTCTTGCAAGAATATCAGTAAACAAAAGTTGTAATTATAAGAATACTCAGAAGATAAAAAGAAATTATATATACATGTGTATATATATATATATATATATATATAATATATGCATGTATATATGTATATATATATATATATATATATGTGTACATGTATATATATATATATATATATATATATGTGTACATGTATATATATATATATATATATTATATATATATGTGTACATGTATATATATGCATGTATATATATATATGTATATATAATATATGCATGTATATATGTATATATAAATATATGCATATATATATATATGAAATAGTAGGGTATATGGAATTTAAAATAATGAGAGCTGAACACATACATGCATATATGTATGTATCAATATATATATATATACATATATGTACAAATACACACACACATGTATATATATATTTATATACAAATATATTTATATTCATGTGTGTGCGTGTTTGTGTATATATATATATATATATATACACACACATATATTAACATGAAAGGAAACAAATGAATAATAAAAGTATTTCATTTAGCTTTTACTCAGTAACATCTGAACAAATTACTTCATAGTTTGTAACTGTTAATCAAACTCACAAACTACATAAAGTTTGGAGTGTTACACAGTTTAATAGACATTTAAAAAACTCTCTGAAAGCCAGCAAAGAAGACTCAGGGACTACCTCACCAAACACTCGATTGTCTACATCTATGGGGTTAGCTGGTTTGATCAGATCACACAGTAACGTTGACAACAAATTCCTTCTAACAAGGCTGACCAGTATCTGACATTCAGTAAAGATGCCCAAAATGTATATTGTGTTACAGGTATAGGTGACAGAAAAAGAGAGCGTGAGAGAGAGAGAAAGAAATATTCAACCTGCCATTAATATTGAAGTAAAGAACTCAGGGATGAGTGAAGAATGAATATGTTCAATGTTTGCCATAATACTCAACATTCTTCAGGTGAGTAGCACAGTTTGTAACACGTTATGAAGGAAGTACTGTTTGTTGTAATGGTGATCAAGTATAGTGTCCAAAAGTTTATGAATATGAGAAGTGCATAATGATAAAATAAACGTTTTATGAATATTAACAACAGCATCCACAGTTTTAACATTATATAAGACAGTTTAGTAACCAAATTGTCTTTTTCTTGAAATCTTAAACCACTTGAATAGAATTTTGGAAGATAGAAGAATATAAAGAAATGAGTTACTAAAATAATCCAACTTTTATATTTACAGATATTTTATTTATATTTCTAAGCATAATTGTTAAAAGATAATTGTTAAAACCCAATTTTAAAGAATTTCAGATTTCATTATTGCTTGTTTAAATCCTGCCATATTCAATGTACCTTTCCATAATCTGTAGCTGAACCTTGTAACCTCTACGAGACTTTGTGCCAGTCAAGTTCTAAGTTATGGATTTTTTCCCCCACTGTAGTTAAAACACCAGTGTTATTGTTAAAGTAATTCTAAGACCAATCTAGATAAGTTTCAAGCTGGTATCCATTTGATATGAAATTGCAAGATGGACTTAGTAAGCAATGCGATACCAAACACAGGACTCAATGTATGAAGACACCAGGGCTTGCTTGTGCCTTTCATTTGGTTGTGGTACATAATGGAACTATACTGAAACAAATTGTTGAAATCTATGAAACAATCAATGAGAAATACTGATTTCAAATTTTGGCACCAGGGGGTGGGGATGGATAAATTGATTACATGACCCCAGTGCTCAACTGGTATTTATTTTAACGATCCTGAAAAGATGAAAGGCAAAGTTGACCATGGCAGAATTTGAACTCAGAATATGAAGACAGACAAAATGCTGCTAAGCATTTTACCCAGTGCGCTAATGATTCTGCTGGCTTACCGCCTTCATCAATGAGGAATATTGATAGCAAAATTCAAGATATTGCATATTTTATCTAATCTAGATGTAATTAAAACACTATAGTGTGTTATCTCTCACTACACACGCACACATGGTGCTGCTATATTCTTACATTTGATGATAATTGTCAGTGCGATTAAAAACAATTGTAGATGATGTACAAACTATTATCTTTAGTGATAGGGGAAAAAAGCCAAAACATAAAAAATACTTTTTAAAAAGACATGCCATGTTAAATATAACAAGATTCTAGAGGAAAATATAGCAAAAAACTGTTTTAAAAAATTCATTCTCTTTTTCAGTTTTAGATATCTTTATACATACACCACACAGAAACACCACAGGTGTACGTATTTGTGTGTAAAATGAAAACCTGAGTTTAGTTAGTGGAATATAGCCCCAAATGTTTATTCTATTTAATCTCTTTTCATTACGTTTGAAATATTGCTCACAGATGACAAGTCAGCAGTTATAGAAGTCCCTTTTTATAAAGCAAAGGGTCCAGGTAAGAAAATAAAAAGGCTCAGTTTCATGGAGATGAATCTGATAATCATTGATTGCTTTTGGTTTCTTAAGCATAAGCTTCATGTACCACCACAAGGTCCAGTCTGTGTTGTGATATGGTACTTTGTATGCCTCAGTGATCCCGAGAGCTATGCCAGTGGAGTGCAAAGTTCCTAGTAGGATCCCCTGCACCGTACTGGACAGGTCACAGGATAGAGAGAGACCAGACTAATATGCACCACCTCTTTCAAGAGGTAAAAATGGGTTTGCATATAGCCAACACATCTACCTAGAAAAAAAAAGCAAGTTAGAGAAGCATCAATGATGATTCAAAACCAAGAAGACTTAGGAGAGGAAGGCCTTCCTTTAGGGAAACTTATGTCTAAAGCACAAGTGGAGATGCAATCTACAAGGAAGGCAGAAGAGAGGTAGAAAAAATAAAGCAGGGATCCTACAGGAGAGAAGCAGAAAAGACAGCCCCGTGCTGGGAACAAGAGAGAAAGGTCATCGCTGGCCAATGTCCAATAGAGAGCAAAGGGCTTTTGAAAGTAAGTAAGCTTCATGTAGCTTTATACAGATTTATGATTGATTGATTGATTGATTGATCGATTGATTGATTGTATGTGGTCTGGTTATTAGGTTGATCATTAAGTCTAAGTAATTTGAAAAGTGACTTAATTAATGTGGAAACCAACATTCATTTCTGCACACTGGGAACCTGATATACTCTGGTGATGATGACAACAATCAAATTAAAAGTATTGCATTTGGATAGCTTTAATCTACTCAGAAGTGGAAAGGAACCAGTGCACCAAGAAGCTAACATGTAAAAGCCTAGCGTCCAAATCAGGAAGCTGAAAATTTCCTGATATCTACTAAGTACAATGGAAATAAAAGATAAAGTGTTCTTTCAACAAATTACTATGACCAAGAGAAAGATTTAGATCAGAGTTTTTCTCTTAGGATAAGAAAATAAAAGAAAAAGAACTTCCAATACTGAAGAGCAAAAATACAACAAAAGATACAATGATAATAATAAAAGTGATAATTTCTTATAAAGGCACAAGACTAGAATTTGGCGGGATGAGGTGAGGTAGGGGCTAATCAATTAAACTGATCCCAGTACTTGATGGGTACTTTATGCTATCATCCCCTGGAAGGAGGAAAGGCAACAATAATCTCAGCAGAATTTGAACTCAGAGTCGGAAGAAATACCACAAAGCATTTTATCCAATGCTCTAATAATTCTGCCAGATTACTGCTTTCTACGGAATAATAAAGATAATAATAATTAGGGTTTCAAATTCTGGCACAAGGCCAGTAATTTCGGGGAGGGGTAAATTGATTACATCAACCCCGGTGCTCGACTGGTACTTATCTTATCGACCCCAGAAGGATGAAAAGCAAAGCTGACCTTGACAGAACTCAGAACATAAAGACAGACAAATTTCCATTAAGTATTTTGCCTGGCATGGTAAGGATTCTGTAAGCTTGCTGCCTTAATAATAATAATAATAATCCTTTCTACTATAGGCACAAGGCCTGAAATTTAGGGTGAGGGGACTAGTTGATTAAATCGACTCCAGTATTTCACTGGTACTTATTTTATAGATCCCGAAAGGATAAAAGGCAAAGTCATCCTTGGAAAAACTTGAACTAAGAACATAAATGCCACTAAGCATTTTACCCAGCACAGTAATAATTCTGCCAGCTTGCTGCCTTAATAATAATAATAATAACAACAACAACACTTTCTATTCAATATCACAATTCAAACTGTACATGCTCTGCACACACCTCATACCTTATATTCTTACCCTACCTTCAATAATATAATACAGCTGATACAAAACATTGCCTTTAGAATTATAGCCAAACAACAGAGTACAACATGGTTCTATAGAATCACCACTTAATGGTGGTCAATCAAATCTAGTGGTACTTTACTTTACTGACTTCAGAAAGATGAAAAAAATAAAAAAAATAACAAAAAAAAAACTCACATACTCTCAATGTAATTGATAGCTCATACAATAACTGAAATCACTCACATTCTACATAGGTGCTATACATTAAATGCAACACAAACCTCACAGAAAACTTGGCACTGATCACACTACTTGCATGAAACACAAGAAAATATCACAAATCAGAATTACACAAAACTTGATATTCAAGGTTCTCAATGTTCTTGATTGTGTGTCTCACTGGAGATCAAATTAAAAAACGAAAATACTGGCACACCCCACATGGAAAGTTTAAAAACTCTTTAAAAATTAATAGTGAAAGATTTAGCAAAGAAACCCAGACAACTATTATTTACTTTGTTTAGTTAACTATATTTGAGTATGAATATGTTATCAAGATGTGGAGGCACATAGCCTAGTGGTTAGAGCAACGGACTTGCGGTCGAGGGATCGCGGGTTTGAATCTCAGACCGGGCAATGTGAATGTCTATGAGCGAAACACCTAAGCTCCATGCGACTCCGGCAGAAGGTAATGGCAAACTTCTGCCGACTCTTTCGCCACAACTTTCTCTCACTCTTTCCTCCTGCTTCTTGCAGCTCACCTGCGATGGACCAGCGTCCCGTCCAGGTGGGGAACCTATATGCCAAGGAAACCAGGAAACTGGCCCTTATGAGGCAGGCATGGCTCGAGAAGGAACAAACATGTTATCAAGATGCTCAGGAAGAGTAGTATAAATTTTGTAAGATTTAAACTCTTCTGATACTGACTTGCTGGTTGTATGAAACTAATTAATTATTCTAAAGTGATCATAAAACCTTCCATCAAAATTTCGTGCTAATTTATGTTCCAAACAACACCAGCCTAATAATGTTATATAAATAAATTCTTTATTAATTTTTGAAATTATATTGAACAGTGATTGTGTATTTCAAGAGAAATATGGTGTCAAAATAGTTAAATTATATTTTTAGAAATCTGCAAACACTCCAGATGAGAAACCACTATCCTATACAACAGATGAAACACTAATAAACAAAGCAAAAAACCAGGTCCCACAGCAAAACAAAACCAATGTAGTATACAAGTACAAGTGTAAAACCTCAAAAGACGATACTGCACACACTGCAGGAATGCAAAGGTGCAACTGGCTGCACAGTAGAAGCTTGCCAGAAACTTCAGCAACAGTGACAATGATAAACAACAATGATTGTAATTATTTCTAGCATAAACTAAAGGCTCAAAATTTTGGAAGAAGAGGTTAGTTAAATAAATTAACTGGTACTTTATTCAATTGACCCCAGAAAGATAAAAAGCAAAAGTGACCCCAGCAGGATTTGAACGAAGAATGAAAAGAGCAAAAATACTGCAAGGCGTTTTATCAGGCTCTAACAATTCTACCAATCCACTACTCTTAATAATAATAATGGTTTTTGATTTAGGCACAAGGCCAACAGTCCTTGCTTTTTTTTTCTTTTTTTTTGGAGGGTGGTGGGCATTAGTTGATATCATCACCCTAGTAATTGAGAGGTTCTTGGTTTAATCAATCTTGAGAAGATAAATGGCAAAGTTGAATTCAGTGGGATTTGAACTCAGAATGTTAAGGACCAGAACAAAGACTGCAAGGTATTTTTTTCTAACACTCTAATGAGTCTGCCAATCTACTGCTCTTTATTATAATAGTAATGATGATGATGAAGATGATAAAGAAAACAACAAAAAAAAACCGGAATAAAAATATATATATATGATAATGGTCTCGAACATAAGCACAAAGTCGCAGATGCCAGGGAGGATTCAATGCCACAACTTGAAGGGTAGTTTACTTTATAGTTTTCAACAAGCAATAAGCACATCTTGGGTTTACCTTATTGACTATTGTGCTGTCTCGACCATATTAACAACATAAAGGTAAATAAACAATTAAATAAAACCCAAAAGTCTTTGATGCAAATACACACCTAGACAGAATCTCTAACAAAAATAA